>NC_057802.1:23831464-24131464 GCF_018294505.1 Triticum aestivum
TTTTAAACCGTGGCTTAGAAGAAAATACTTTCTACATGAAAGTTGCTCAGAACGACGAGCCGAATCCGAATACGTAGTCCGTTCGCCCGCCAGACGTCCCTAGCATAGCAAACTTGCAACTTTCCCCCTCCGTTTCATCTGTCCGAAAAATGCAAACTTTGGGAAAACTTTGCCGGATGTTTCCCCCTTCCACGGTATCGCGTGACACCGCGTTAGAACACGTCTAGCTCTGCCTGTTGTCCTGTTATGCACTTGCTTGCTATATATTTACTGTTTCTTCCCCCCTCTTCTCTTCGGTAGACCCCGAGACTGCCGCTGATGCCGCTGTGATCAACTACGTCGACGACGACCCCTTCTTCTTTTCTGAGCAACCAGGCAAGCCCCCCCTTGATCACCAGATATCGCCTACTCTACTCTCTACTGCTTGCATTAGAGTAGTGTAGCATGTTACTGCTTTCGGTTAATCCTATTCTGTTACATAGCCTGTCACTGTTGCTACAGTTGTTACCCTTACCTGCTATCCTACTGCTTAGTATAGGATGCTAGTGTTCCATCAGTGGCCCTACACTCTTTTCCGTCTGCCATGCTATACTACTGGGCCGTGATCACTTCGGGAGGTGATCACAGGTATATACTATATACTTTATATACATGACACATGTGGTGACTAAAGTCGGGTCGGCTCGTTGAGTACCCGCAAGTGGTTCTGGTGAGGGGGCTGAAAGGACAGGTGGCTCCATCCCGGTAGAGGTGGGCCTGGGTTCCTGACGGCCCCCGACTGTTACTTTGTGGCGGAGCGACAGGGCAGGTTGAGACCACCTAGGAGAGAGGTGGGCCTGGCCCTGGTCGGCGTTCGCGGATACTTAACACGCTTAACGAGATCTTGGTATTTGATCTGAGTCTGGCCATTTGGTCTATACGCACTAACCAACTATGCGGGAACAGTTATGGGCACTCGACGTCGTGGTATTAGCCGAAGCTCTTCTTGACGTCAGCGACGGAGCGGCGCGCGCCGGATTGGACTAGAACGCCTGCTAGGCTAGGTCTGCTTCCGGCCGCCCTCGCAACGTGCAGGTGTGCAATGGGCGATGGGCCCAGACCCCTGCGCGCATAGGATTTAGACCGGCGTGCTGACCTCTTTGTTGAGCCTAGGTGGGGCTGCGACGTGTTGATCTTCCGAGGCCGGGCATGACCCAGGAAAGTGTGTCCGGCCAAATGGGATCGAGCGTGTTGGGTTATGTGGTGCACCCCTGCAGGGAAGTTTATCTATTCGAATAGCCGTGTCCCTCGGTAAAAGGACGACCCGGAGTTGTACCTTGACCTTATGACAACTAGAACTGGATACTTAATAAAACACACCCTTCCAAGTGCCAGATACAACCCGGTGATCGCTCTCTAACAGGGCGACGAGGAGGGGATCGCCGGGTAGGATTATGCTATACGATGCTACTTGGAGGACTTCAATCTACTCTCTTCTACATGCTGCAAGATGGAGGCTGCCAGAAGCGTAGTCTTCGACAGGATTAGCTATCCCCCTCTTATTCTGGCATTCTGCAGTTCAGTCCACTGATATGGCCCTTTACACATATACCCATGCATATGTAGTGTAGCTCCTTGCTTGCGAGTACTTTGGATGAGTACTCACGGTTGCTTTTCTCCCTCTTTTCCCCTTTCTATACCGGATTGTCGCAACCAGATGCTGGAGTCCAGGAGCTAGAGATCCCGAGGATGATTCTACATGCAGTTCGGCTTCGAGGAGTAGTTAGGAGGTCCCAGGCAGGAGGCCTTGCCTTTTCGATCGTTGCTACTTTTGTGCTAGCCTTCTTAAGGCAAACTTGTTTAACTTATGTCTGTACTCAAATATTTTTGCTTCCGCTGACTCGTCTATGATCGAGCACTTGTATTCGAGCCCTCGAGGCCCCTGGCTTGTATTATGATGCTTGTATGACTTATTTTATTTTTAGAGTTGTGTTGTGATATCTTCCCGTGAGTCCCTGATCTTGATCGTACACGTTTGCGTGTATGATTAGTGTACAGTCAAATCGGGGTCGTCACAAGTTGGTATCAGAGCCAACTGCCTGTAAGAATCCCCCATCCACACTCCTTGGCCGAAGTCGAGTCTAGTCATTGAAAAACTTTTACTAACATGGCTGTGTGCCTTACGGGCCCACGTCGCCATTGGGTGGTATTAGGATCTTTTACTCCTTGTCTATACTCTGGGACTCTGATCTCTCTTCTATTCGGGTTAAGTGAATTTTACTAAATCTAACATTAGGATCTCGTTATCACTTTCACCCGGAGAGCCCCTTATTACTGATGATCGTCTGCTGCACGTGAAGACCCTGAAGATACTCTCCGCTGATAACCCGAGAACTTGTGTTCATCGCTTTTGCAATTCCCTTTCATTGATAAACTCCTATGAATAACCACGTATACTCGCCATTCATACAATGTTTCCCAGTTGATCTTGTTATTACAAGATACCTCGAAATTCTCTTTGTTGCTCCAAGAATCCTTTGAGCTTACTGCCTTGCTGCTCTTTGCCCCATGAATACCACTATGGATAATTTCTAGCACTCACCGGATATTTGCTCATCCCCAGTTGATTCAAGTATTTCACAAAAGTGTTCAAAATACCATTCGATCTACCGAAAATCCTGAGCAGCCTATTGCTCTTGAAATTCTTGCTTGCTTGCATTATGGTTAATCCCATAAGTCTCGTAATCTTATAGTCATTCCTTGTCATTATCATTTTGAGTCTGTTGATTCAAAATATTGCGAATGCTCACAATCCTCAATCAGATCCTAGAATTCTTCCTTCTGGCTCAAACGTCATTTTAAACATGAGCTGGTATCGACCAATCGAATTGCCATCGATTGTACCCCTAAGGCTATTCAACTTATCCATCCTTAATCAGAGCGTTTGCTTCTGATCCCTTGATTTGGAAATCATAATTCCTTTGCATTTGAGCTTTGAGTTAGCCAGTTGTTTCTATAATCTGATCCCCTTGCATTCTTTCTTCCTCTAGTTGAGTACCGATGCTCACATCTGATCCCTTGTGGACCACCAAATCCTTTGTTAGATTATTATCCGACAGTGCCCTCATATTTAATCACCTTGTGAGTTATTTCCCTGATACATAATGCCTTTAGTAAATTGTATCCTCTCGTTTTGACACCCATGCTCTACTATCGAGCTTTAGTTATTTACCCCTGAAGCTTGTGGTATATGTTTCCATGATGCCCCGATGGGTTGAACCTATGCCTTTCATAATATGTGTGAACTCGAAAGTTTTCATGAGTCATACTCTTCTGGTATTTTGCCAGATAAAAATTTTCAACACTGCAACTTCATCAAACGCGAGAAGCGAATGAAAGGTTATGCATTGAAGAAGTGGGAGTCGACCTTGAACTTTGCGTTCATGCCCATGGACACGATGTAGATCTTATCATTAAAAGCTTCCCTTAAATTAATTATTCCCTGGGTATAAGTTCATCTTATATCTGGGATCTGGCCTTTTCAATCGTGGTTCTGACCATGTTTTCCTTTTAAATACCATTTCTCGTGCAAGTTTAAGCACTTGTCCTCTACAGAGCAATACCCCCATCCAACCTCTACTTTGGTCTGTCGTCGAGTATTACCCCCCTGGTATCTTGAGAATGCCAAGGAACAACTTAACTTCTTATGAGTTCTTCATCAACTAATATTCTCGCCGATTCCATTTTTCCAACGGGTTCTGAGTTGTTAGAACCCCTCAAGGACACCGATAAGTGAATCAATTCCACACTCCGATTCAATAACTCTAAGTAATTTTTGTTGCTTACGAGTTTAATAATCCTTCAAGTCATTCCTAGCCTGCTCGGCTATGTCATTATCGTGCCGATTTCAACTGTGCTACCTGGACCTTCCCAGCGCACAAATTTCGACAGTGAGCTAACCTTGCGTCGATCTTCCTCGTCATATCACTTCCCCTTGAATAGCAAACTTGATTTCGAGTTTGTGTCCTACCCGTGGTTCCAATAACCTTTCGCTTTCATCATTCCTTAGACTTGATGTCATCGTCGATCAATTACATCTTCTTGGAAACCTCTCGACAAATTTGTTGTGATCATTGTCAACAATTTGACTTCTTCCAAGTTGTGTGTCGAAATTCAGGATGAGAAATACCATCCTTGCCCCTTGATGAATTGTGTTATCATCGACAACATTCTTGCCTCCCCTCAACACAAACTTGTTCATATTTTGTGTTGTATCTTGATTTCCCTGCTATCCAACCTATGTTATGTTCTACCGTGGAGTATTACTATCTTTGATGTCAAGAATGTCGTGAGCATTACTCCACCTCTTAAGAATTCTTGGTACAGTGATACTTCTCACCATCACCATTCTTTCTTGGTCCCCATGTTGTTTCTAAACGAAATACTGACAAATGGTCTGTGATGTGTAAATTCTAAACTTCTAGCAACCCTATTGCTATGAAGTTATTGGTCTATAGTTTCATTCTACGTCTATGGCTTAATGAATCATCATTCGAACATTGATCGTGCTACCTAGCCCATATTTCGGGTGCACATTTCAACCAATGTTTAACTGTGTATGTTTTCCTCGAGCATACATCATTAAGTCATTCGATCTAGCTAATGTTATCTCCTTGTTCACATAGTTGTGGAAATCCATCTTTTGGAAATCTCAATGGAATGTCGCTGAGTCCATCAGCCACCTCCTCATCCTCTCCTTGATTAATGATGAACTCTTGTTTCGGAACTCGCTTCCATAGTTCAAATCCCAAAAATCTTACAATGTCATCTCGACAATTTGTGTTGCACGTTTTCTTCTCACACATCCTGAGTCTGAGGTATCCTGACACCAATCAGCTTTGAATCTCGGTCAGATATGATGGTTGGAACATATTCCAAGAGTTATAACATTTGCCTTTATATAACCCGGTAAGGTGATGTCATGCCTAGTACACCTGGCCGGAGGACCTATTGTTATAGTTTCCTTCTTAGCAAGGTTAGCGATTCTTCCATGAGGAAATCGTAAGACTTATTCTATAAGTTGTTCCTGATGGATCCTTTGTGCATCCAAATTCTGACCCTTACTTGATGGCTATGTCAATGCTATCTCGAAGCATGTCTATGGTACTCCGATTTTCAACAAGAACATTTGAAGCCCAATGCTAAACGTTTCCAGCTCAATTATCCAAACACCGCTGTTTGGGGTAATGTCATGAAATTCCTCTCCCCTTACCTAAATGGTTTTCTACTTCTATCCTGTCATGGATATCATGCTCTGTTTGTCCTTGGGAAGGATATACCCCTGAAATACGTGTGTAAACATATTTCCTTCCCATTGTTCTGTTTAATTTGATAATCATATTATCCTTTCCATTGTTTTGTTTACCCTTTCTTGTGATCTTTATGACTTAAGCAGTAATATTTCCCTGCTTATGTAAACACCTCAGTGTACAACTTTGTCAGTAAGACCCTGATACTATTGTTGATGACATTCCGGTAACCGCCGATGGACGAGAACTCTGCCTATTGGTCCGCCTCGTTCAACGAGCAAGAAAATGGTTCTCTTCGTCCCTCGCCCTTGGTACCGATGTTGTTGTCGACATAAATGACAGGCTATCCTCTGACATGCCTTGCTTACATGATCGCGCAAGACGTCTCCGTCCTTCCTACTTTAACCACATGGTGGGCCCATAACCCACAGTTCCACAGGATCAAAACCTGACTGTCATGTGCACCCCCTGTCCCCAAATTTATTCATCGCGCGTGGCCTCGTATGTAATTCACGGACCACCGTCCTACTGATCTATACTGGCATCAGACATAATACTTATTCCGATTGCTTTGAACCCCTTTCACACTCTGTTTCAGGCATCGAACGATTGCCTGCCGCTTGAAACTTCTCATGACACCTTCTTGCCTTACTCTCGATAATTTTCTAAAGGTTTTTAATTCGAGAGTTACTTCCCCCACCTTCCCCGATGTTATCAACAAGTTAGTCAACCTTGCAGAGGTCTGTTCTCCCAGCCCCTTTATTCTTTCGTAAGTACGATGGAGTTCCCAAAGAAAGGATGCCAACTTCATCATGAGAACTTGAAGCAGAGAGATGAAGACATCAAGGTTATGGATCGGCCTCTTCGAGAAGAGCAACCAAGACCGAGAACACTCGCTAGAGATTCGTAACCAGAACCTTCTCCCTCTAGTCCGCCTCTTAAATCTCGGGACGAGATTTCTTGTAGTGGAGGAGAATTGTGACGCCCAGGTAATTAAGCTACAGTAATCCCATGCTAATGGTACCACGTTACCTCCGTTACTGTTGACAAATCTCGCGTTAGTTCAAAACGATTCAGATTCAAATTTGAATTCGAGGCAAACAACAAATGTTTTCAAAATGTTAAAGTAAAATGTTCGGAATGTGCAAATAAATGCTTAGGTATTTATGGTGAGGGAACCATGCTTTTTATAAAAACCTAAATACATAAAATGAATTAAAACAGAAAAGAGAAATAAATAAAAAGAAAAGGAAATACAAAACGGAAAAAAAAGATAAAAGAAGAGAACCCCCCTCCCCACTGGGCCACGGCCCAGCTAACCGGCCAGCCCACTAACCTAGTCGGCCCACCCCCACTCCCCATAACCCCCACTCCACCCCGAAACCCTAACGGAACCAACCCACTCCCCCCTCACTCCCTCGTCTCTCCCTCCCCCCCGATCCAGATCGGATCGGGGCTGCCCCCGTGGCCATCGCCCAGTGCCGCCTCGCCGGCCGCCGCCCTCGTCCTCGCGCCCCCGTCCCCTCTCCCTCGACGACTCCCCTCGCCGCGCAGACCGCGGCCGCGCCCTCGACGCCCGACGCCGCCCCGCCGCTCGAAGCCGGAGCCACCACGCCGGCCCGGCTCCGACGCCGTCGCCCTGGACATCGCCGCCTCGTCCTCGACCGCCCATCACCGGACAGCCCCGCCTCGCCCCCGACGCGGTACAACGAGCCGCCGCCCGAAACTGCTCAGCGCCCCGCCGCCTTCGTCACCGACGACCACCTTGCCGGACGCCTTCGTCGCCTCCTCCCCTACGTCGCCTCGTCTCCGTCCTCCTCCCCGCGCCCCGCTGCCCCCGAACCCTATGACCCGCCGTGAGGGCCCCTCCTCTCCCGCTTTCCCTTTGTCGCTGGCGCCGTTCGCGACGCCCCGGCGTCCTCTACCGCGCGCACGCGCGCTCACCGCGGTCGGGCCGCGCCCTGGCCGCGCGCCTCTCTGTCCGGTCATGCCCGTCGCCCCTCGCGCCGACCGCACCCCCTGGCCGACCTGCCTGTGCACGCTTCGACCCCGTCGTCCCGCGCCGACGCGCCTCGCCTCCGGCCGCCGCCCGCCGGTCATCGAGAAACCCCCCCTGCCTGTCGTCGTGCGCTGCTCCCTACGGCGCCCTGTCGGGCGCCCGCAGCGCCCGCACGCCCTGCAGCGCGAGATCGGGTTGTGGCTTCGCCCGCCTACCCGCATGCCCGCCAAGGCCCCCACTGGCCCTATGACAAGTGGGGCCCAGCCCCTAAACTTTAATTAAAAAAAGAAGTTTTAAAAATAATAATAATAATATAATAATTAATTAATTAATTGACTTAATTATGTTTAATTAATCTAATTAACTAGTTAGTTTAATTAAACAGTAATTAGTTTAGCTAAACCCTAATTAACCTAAACAGAGAATGACACGTGGGTCCCACTTGACCCACATGTCAGTTTGACTTAGTCAACCCCTGTTGACTGCTGATGTCAGCATGACATCATGCTGATGTCATAAATTCAATTTTGAATTAAATTAAATGATTAATTAAATTCCAGAAATTAGTAAATCTTTAGAAAATCATATCTTTTAAACCGTAGCTCAGATGAAAATACTTTCTACATGAAAGTTGCTCAGAACGACGAGCCGAATCCGAATACACAATCCGTTCGTCTGCCAGACGTCCCTAGCATAGCAAACTTGCAACTTTCCCCCTCCGTTTCATCTGTCCGAAAAATGCAAACTTCGGGAAAACTTTGCCGGATGTTTCCCCCTTCCACGGTATCGCGTGACACCGCGTTAGAACACGTCTAGCTCTGCCTGTTGTCCTGTTATGCACTTGCTTGCTATGTATTTACTGTTTCTTCCCCCCTCTTCTCTCCGGTAGACCCCGAGGCTGCCGCTGATGCCGCTGTGATCAACTACGTCGACGACGACCCCTTCTTCTTGTCTGAGCAACCAGGCAAGCCCCCCCTTGATCACCAGATATCGCCTACTCTCATGTCTACTGCTTGCATTAGAGTAGTGTAGCATGTTACTGCTTTCGGTTAATCCTATTCTGTTACATAGCCTGTCACTGTTGCTACAGTTGTTACCCTTACCTGCTATCCTACTGCTTAGTATAGGATGCTAGTGTTCCATCAGTGGCCCTACACTCTTTTCCGTCTGCCATGCTATACTACTGGGCCGTGATCACTTCGGGAGGTGATCACGGGTATATACTATATACTTTATATACATGACACATGTGGTGACTAAAGTCGGGTCGGCTCGTGGAGTACCCGCAAGTGGTTCTGGTGAGGGGGCTGAAAGGACAGGTGGCTCCATCCTGGTAGAGGTGGGCCTGGGTTCCTGACGGCCCCCGACTGTTACTTTGTGGCGGAGCGACAGGGCAGGTTGAGACCACCTAGGAGAGAGGTGGGCCTGGCCCTGGTCGGCGTTCGCGGATACTTAACACGCTTAACGAGATCTTGGTATTTGATCTGAGTCTGGCCATTTGGTCTATACGCACTAACCAACTACGCGGGAACAGTTATGGGCACTCGACATCGTGGTATCAGCCGAAGCTCTTCTTGATGTCAGCGACGGAGCGGCGCGCGCCGGATTGGACTGGAACGCCTGCTAGGCTAGGTCTGCTTCCGGCCACCCTCGCAACGTGCAGGTGTGCAATGGGCGATGGGCCCAGACCCCTGCGCGCATAGGATTTAGACCAGCGTGCTGACCTCTCTGTTGAGCCTAGGTGGGGCTGCGACGTGTTGATCTTCCGAGGCCAGGCATGACCCAGGAAAGTGTGTCCGGCCAAATGGGATCGAGCGTGTTGGGTTATGTGGTGCACCCCTGCAGGGAAGTTTATCTATTCGAATAGCCGTGTCCCTCGGAAAAAGGACGACCCGGCGTTGTACCTTGACCTTATGACAACTAGAACTGGATACTTAATAAAACACACCCTTCCAAGTGCCAGATATAACCCGGTGATCGCTCTCTAACAGGGCGACGAGGAGGGGATCGCCGGGTAGGATTATGCTATACGATGCTACTTGGAGGACTTCAATCTACTCTCTTCTACATGCTGCAAGATGGAGGCTGCCAGAAGCGTAGTCTTCGACAGAATTAGCTATTTATAGTTCAGTCCACTGATATGGCCCTTTACACATATACCCATGCATATGTAGTGTAGCTCCTTGCTTGCGAGTACTTTGGATGAGTACTCACGGTTACTTTTCTCCCTCTTTTCCCCTTTCTATACCGGATTGTCGCAACCAGATGCTGGAGTCCAGGAGCTAGAGATCCCGAGGATGATTCTACATGCAGTTCGGCTTCGAGGAGTAGTTAGGAGGTCCCAGGCAGAAGGCCTTGCCTTTTCGATCGTTGCTACTTTTGTGCTAGCCTTCTTAAGGAAAACTTGTTTAACTTATGTCTGTACTCAGATATTGTTGCTTCCGCTGACTCGTCTATGATCGAGCACTTGTATTCGAGCCCTCGAGGCCCCTGGCTTGTATTATGATGCTTGTATGACTTATTTTATTTTTAGAGTTGTGTTGTGATATCTTCCCGTGAGTCCCTGATCTTGATCGTACACGTTTGCGTGTATGATTAGTGTACGGTCAAATCGGGGGCGTCACAACGACCAAGGCCTCTGGTTCAAGTCAAGGATGGTCAGGTGCTCTTGGGAAAATAATAGAATAAACATGTGACTCTTTCATAGGTACTCCCTCCGTTTCTTTTTAGTCTGCATATAAGATTTGGTCAAAATCAAACTTTGTAAAGTTTGACCAACTTTGTAGAAAAAAATATTAACATCTACAATAATAAACTTATAGGGTATGAAAATTAAATTCATGATGCATCTAACAATATATATTTCATATTATGAATCTTGATAATTTTCCTTTATAAACTAAGTCAAAGTTAACAAAGTTTGACTTTGACCAGATCTTATATGCAGACTAAAAAGAAACAAAGGGAGTACTTGGTCCTAAGCTAGTCCATTGAGAAAATTTGCAACGATTAAGCAGAGGGCGAACTGTGTGGAAGTAGGTTGTAGTCACAGGGTACAAAAATAACCCACAGCCATTTGTAGTATTCTTTAAGTCAATCGCTCGTAGTATGTGCTAGAATGAGATGAGATTCAGTAGGCTTTATAGTTAAAAAAAGGTTGCAAATGTCTAGGTGAGGACCCCCTCACTACTCATAAAAATGATTTCTTAAGTTTCTCATTTAAAAATCAACCTTATTAAAAAATGGTATAATTTTTGAAACTGCTGACAAGGTATAAACGGTATCTTCTATTACTTATTTCGGTGTCTCACATTTTCCATTTTTTTCCACAACTGGGTATTTCATAGTGGGATGCTTGGACGATGGATCGACCACAATTTGGTTAAGTTATGGTTTTATGCCACATTGCTAACATAGTGCACAATTGAAAGCTAACAATAATGTCAAATCAACATATGTTATTTGTTAAGATTTTCTGGCAAATTTAAAGTTTGAAAGATATGGAACCATAATCTTCTACTTTATTTCACATTGCCAGCTCTGGCTTAACTAACAAGCTGTATTGAAGCCAACCAACTGCGACCCAAGCTAGCTATAGTAAATACAATAGTCTGAACTAGCCCTTTGCACCGTAACCCTAGAGTGTGCGTGGCTATATATAGTTCACACATATATGCACTTCACAATTTAGATGCGTTAGAAACCGAAATAAAAAGGATGTATAAGGCAGGAGTTACCTTTCCAACTGCTAAGTCTTTTTTGCAGTCTCTCCTCAACGTACAAGGCAGCAGTTTCTTCACAATTTTAGTATACAAGCGTCCAATAAATTGCGTACCACTATCGCATGGGATTGCATAAGTGTACGTACATCAGTCATATATGTATAGGAAAAGGAGGCACCAGGGAATTAGGGGAGACCTCGTGGAATGAGCACTGAAGCAAGAATGATCACGCGTCCTTCAATCACGTGGAATCTAGTGTGCAAAGCTTGAAGAATTGGATATTGGCCCGTCGAGCACCCTTCTTAACTTTCCTTCTGTTTTGATGGTAAACTATCCTCTTAGTTTGTGATGTGAGAGACTCGGTAGAGGAGGGTGGTGGTGGCAGAGGCACGATCCAACAAGCATGGCAACTAGTGAACCTTCAAGTTCATCGATCGAACACCTTCTCTCCTATTGGCCAGCAAGCCGGTTGGGTGCCCAATCTCTTTGTTTGCTCTGGTCAGGAGTGGTGGTTGGTTTTGGCAACTTATGGCTTGTGTTGCTGATGTTATGATCCTATAAACTACAACAAAAGACTCCATTACATAACTTTTTGCTAATAATCTAGGTTTCGAATGGAATAATTGGTCCCACGATTTTTTTTACTTCTCGCATTATGTGGATCAAGCGGAGACGTCAGTTGTAGGTTCGTGTCATGATCGTCCTCGTATGGATAGTAGACCGCTAATTTAAGTATTTGTGCATGTCCGAATCATGTTGCACCTTAAAAATGGTCTTTTAAGCTAGGAAATACTTGGCAAAAAGTAGTAAAACCAGTACAAGTTTTTTAAAGAAATTACAAAAATGGACAATGAGATTTAAAAAGTATGATTAGTAAGAACTAACATGGTAGTCCAAGCAATTGTGCAACGAACATCATGAATTTTTGCTCTATGAATACACCTTTAGGCTACTTTGAAATGATAAAATTCTGTTAAAAGCATTGAAGTTTTATACAACACTTGAGATACCGCCTTGGAACCCACATATTTCCTCCTCGGGAGGGTTTGCTATACACCATCTTTCGTCAATAATTAAACAACCATTTGCCGATGAGGGCCCTATTCTTAACCTCAAGGTCATGAATGCCCAACCCGCCTTGGTCTTTGGGATGGCAAACCACGCTCCATTTAGCTGGTCGATATTTCTTTGGCTCGCTATCTCCTTGCCAAAAGAATCTTGATCGGAAATAGTCCAATCTATGTAAAACTCCTTTTGGCAACTGGAAGAAGGAAATCATACATAGTACCATGTTACTTAGTACTGAGTTTATGATCGACCAATCTTCCACCTAGAGACAACAATTTACCTTTCCAATTGCTAAGTCTTTTTTGCAGTCTCTCCACGGCGTGTTTCCATTCAACATTTGTGAGTCTCCGATAATGTATCGGTATCCCTAAATATGTGATCGGAAACTAGCCCAACCCACATCCGAACAGTTCAACATACAGGTAGGCTTCGTCTTGAACCTCACCAAAACAAAACAAAATAATTCACTTTTCTGAAAGTTGATCTTAAGACCTGAGAGTTGCTCAAATGCTGATAAAATTAATTTTAGGTTCCTCGCTTTCTCGAAGTCATGATCCATGAAGAGAATCGTATCGTTGGCATATTAAAGTATAGAGAGGCCACGATCAAGTAGATGACTTACTACCCCGTCAATTTGGCATCAACTTTGGCACGCTCAATCATGACCACTACCATATCCTCCATATTGAATAGCATGGGCAATAACAAGTCACCTTGTCGCAATTCCTTCTTCATTTGAAAATAGTGTCCAACGTCATCATTGACCTTAATGGCAACACTACCTCCAGAAACGAAGATATGGATCATAGCGCGACTCTGTAGAAAATCCTTTCATTCTGAGAGTCTGTTGAAGAAATGGCCATTTGACTTTGTCATAAGCTTTTTCCAAGTCTTTTTTGAGTACTGCCCTATTCAAAATTTTCTAATATAATTAATGGACTGTTTCATGAAGGATAACAATTCCATCTAGGATGTGTCTTCCTTGCATAAAAGAAGTCCGTGAAACGCGAACCACACGTGTTCAACAATCGAATTTAGTCTAATAGTCGCAACCTTCGTGAATATTTTAAAACTAAGATTAAGGAGGCCAATACGTCTGTATTGTTCTATCCTTTCAGCCTCATTAACCTTAGGTAATAAAATAATCTCACCGAAGTTTAAGCGAAACAATGATACACCCAAGAATCCCACTTTGTAATCTGTTTAGGTCTTTTGATAAATTTAAATTTGGAAGATATCGTAGCCAAACTCTTCTACTTTATTCCATAGTGCCAACTATAGTCTAATTAAAAAGGAATGTTGAAACCAATCAACTGGATGCCAAGCTAGTGAATAGATGCATTAATTCAAGCTAGCTCTTTTACAGTTCTCTTGAGGTGTGTGTTCCTATATAAAGTTCCGGCATATATGAAGCTCATATTTTAGATGCACTACTGTTGTATGTGTAATGTGGACATGCATTCAATATATTGTGTGTGCAACCACTATCGAATGAGCTTGCTTAACTGCACGTGCATCAATGATATGTTTAGGAAAAGGAGGCACCGGGGAACGAGGGGAAACAACTTTCTCGGCAACAAGAATGACTTTATCTTCGTTGCCAATGCCAAGGTCTCGGCTTCAAGTTAGAATGAGTAGTGTACCTACAGGCAGCATGTCAATGACCTACACAACATCCACGCTTGGGCTGGAGAGCGAGTCACCAATCTCGGCCTTGGCTTGATAAAGAGATAGGGCTGCCAACTAAAGTTTCTGTTAAAAATAATCTGAAGCACAAAAGTTGCCATGCTTGTCAACTAAAGTTTTCTTCCTCATGTAACTAAACTTGTCATCAAAAGCTTTCGGAGTTGTCATGTGCTCGTACCTGACGTGTCGCACTTATCAGGGCCCTCTACTATAGCATGGCAGTAGACATATGCACACTTACACCTTGCATTGACGTACACCGCATTGTCAGCTCAGAAAATGTGTGTATCATGTGGTCGTAACAAACTCGTACACTCAACTCCAAGTCCAAATCGAACCCTAAACTCAAAATCCATGAAACTTGCACCCCGTCCCTTTCCTAATCCGAGTCAATACCAACACTTTTTCCACTAAACCCTTGTTTGGTGGTGGGGTTTATGCGCCGACAAGGTAGAGCCCATAGTCGGACTAGCTAGCGTGATTTCCCATTCCTCGTTGCAACGTGAGACATCTTCCATCCACAAATGTGTCTCGTGAAAAAGGACCGGGGAGGATAAGGATTAGAGAGAATAGGATGTTAATTCTGAGATTTAGAGGTTGGTGTTTGACTCAGACATGAAGAGTATTAATTCAAGGTTTATTTTAGACATTTCTCTTTTGTAATCATTGGGCAACTGAAAATTGTCGAAGAGTTAGTCAATTTCTTTAGGGAGAAGAGCACCACCCTAAATGCGAGACTACTCTGGTTGGGTGTGCGGGATCGTCGCTGACCCTATAGAATAGGGGGAAGCGGGACTGGTGAAGAAGATGGACATGAACATGGGGGTTGGGACTTGGGAGATTGAAGAAGGTAGGCAGCTATTGGATGCATATCCAACGGCCTACACAACATCAATTAAAACGTTTCTTTTTATTTTCGGCTGTTGAATAGGCGCTCCTTTTCTTAGGAACAACAAACGTTCTTTTAAACTGAGAAGCAACAACATTTTGGACTGGAAAATGCAGAAATTCACAGAGGCACGCACCTGCCCAGGCCTTGGCTGGCACCTCGATTGCCTCACGATTCGTGAAGTAGTTGAATTCTGCACGAGGGCACATTAAGTTTTAAGTTTCAGTCACTGAAACCCACAAATTTTTATCTAAAACTCATGATTTTCTCGCTCGCTCTTACCAAGTTTCATAGATAAATTTTGAAAACATTTTTTTGTCATTTGTAGACACAAAAATCATGATTTTACCGGTCGCTCGTACTAAGTTCAAGAGTTAAAACGTAACATCTATTTTGAAAATTAGTCAAAATATATTTAAAATAAATGTTATTTGAAAGCCCTTGTCACAAGAAACACGTATATGAAAACATATCTTAATTTGGATTGTTCATTTAAAAGATACAAATATTTAAAAAATCAGAAGCCAGAAATAAAAGCACGCAGAGGACTTGCGTGTCCCACCCCAAATCAGCTCTCTTAGAAAATTAAGGTGTTTACTATAAAATACTTTGATATGACAAAACTGTGGTATCTAGTAGGAGTACCTTTAGACTAAAATACTATAATTTTCCAATAGTGTAGTTTTTGTAATACTTTGTTGCCAAACACAACCTTATGAGATAGGCATTACCATTACCTGGTTCTCATGTAAGGGCATGGGAAGGTTCTCATGTGCCGGCGCACTCTGATGAGTACGACTAAACGACGTGGTCATGAAAGGGCATATTTCACACTGATGAAGCCCAAAGTTGAGTTGATGCCGGTCCATATCACCTTATGAGATAGGCATTACCATTACCTGGTTCAGAAAACCGAGTGCCAACAGCTAGGGCATGCCAATAATAGGAAGGCGTAAGTATAGTGGAGTTATTTGAAATGCTCGTGTGCCATGTGACTTGAACCTCCATTTCTTCAGCTGGATATATACTTGTCTTGGTGGTTAGCTCCTCATCACTTGGTGACCTCCATTGCTGTAACAGGACTTGCTCGTCTGAGTAGCCATGGGGGAGGTTGGTGCTGCAGACATGATCTACACCCAGGATGGCACCGTGGACTTCAAGGGCAACCCGGCCCTCAAGAAGAGCACCGGCAACTGGCGCGCCTGCCCCTACATCCTCGGTACGCACATACACACGACACCATTGTTCGTGTTGCTCTGCTTCTGTTCTTGCTGGTGTTCATGGCGTCAAGGTGTTTGATCGGTTGCAGGGAACGAGTGCTGTGAGCGGCTGGCGTACTACGGCATGAGCACCAACCTCGTCAACTTCATGACGGACAAAATGGGCATGACCTACACCGCCGCCGCCAACGCCAACACCAACTGGGGTGGCACCTGCTACGCCACCACCCTCATCGGCGCCTTCCTCGCCGACGCCTACCTCGGCCGCTTCCGGACCATCGCCTCCTTCGTGATCATCTACATCATCGTAAGACCATCGATCGGCCGTCGTGTTCTCTTCTTCTTTGATTTCTTTCTTTGTGACCACGGATGATTTTAGGGGCTGGGGCTTCTGACGCTGGCGGCGTCCGTGAAAGGGCTGGTGCCGACGTGCGCGGCGAAGGGAGTGTGCGACCCGACGGCGGGGCAGACGGCGGCGGTGTTCGTGGGTCTGTACCTGGTCGCGCTGGGCACGGGCGGGATCAAGCCCTGCGTGTCCTCATTCGGGGCGGACCAGTTCGACGAGCACGACGACGGCGAGCGCCGGAGCAAGAGCTCCTTCTTCAACTGGTTCTACTTCTCCATCAACATCGGCGCGCTGGTGGCGTCGTCGGTGCTGGTGTACGTGCAGGAGCGCTTCGGCTGGGGCTGGGGCTTCGGCATCCCCGCGGTCGTCATGCTCACCGCCGTCGGCAGCTTCTTCGTTGGCACGCCGCTCTACCGCCACCAGCGCGCCCGCGGCAGCCCGCTCACCCGTATCGCGCAGGTGCTCGTCGCGGCTACGCGCAAGTGGAGGGTCGCCGTCCCCGTCGACGCGTCGGCGCTCTACGAGAGGCCGGACAGGGAGTCCGGCAAGATGGAGCACACCGAGCAGTTCAGGTTCCTCGACAAGGCGGCGGTGGAGATGCCGGCCGACAGGGCAGCGAGCGCATCGTCTGCGTGGCGGCTGTGCACGGTGACTCAGGCGGAGGAACTCAAGAGCGTGATCCGGCTGCTGCCCGTCTGGGCGAGCGGCATCGTGTTCGCGACGGTGTACGGGCAGTCGACCACCATGTTCGTGCTGCAGGGCAACACCCTGGACGCCTCCATGGGGCCGCACTTCTCCATCCCCTCCGCCTCTCTCACCATCTTCGACACCCTCAGCGTCATCGCCTGGGTGCCCGTCTACGACCGCCTCCTCGTCCCGGCCGCCCGCTCCGTCACTGGTCACCCGAGCGGGTTCACCCAGCTCCCGCGCATGGGCATCGGCCTCGTCGTCTCCATGTTCTCTATGGTCGCCGCCGGTGTGCTCGAGCTCGTACGCCTCCGCGTCATCGCTCGGCACGGGCTGTACGGGGAGCACGACGTCGTGCCCATCTCCATCTTCTGGATGGTGCCGCAGTACTTTATCGTCGGCGCTGCCGAGGTGTTCGTTTTCGTGGGGCAGCTCGAGTTCTTCTACGACCAGGCCCCCGACGCCATGAAGAGCATGTGCACGGCGCTGTCGCTGACAACGGTGGCGCTCGGGAACTACGTGAGCACGCTGCTGGTGACGGTGGTGGTCAAGGTGACGACGAGGGGTGGCAAGGAAGGGTGGATCCCGGCCAAGAACCTCAACGTCGGCCACCTCGACTACTTCTTCTGGCTGATGACCGTGCTCAGCGTCGTTAACTTTGCTATCTATCTGCCCATCGCCAACTGGTACACCTACAAGAAGAGCGCCAATGAAGGAGGTGAGTGATCGACGACATGAATGTGCGTGTTCAGCATCAGGAAACAGAACAGATTGCTGGAAACAAGAATCGGTACTACAGAGCATTAGGGGAGAAAATGGTACTCCTTCCGATCAAGTTGTACCAAAACCAGCGACAATTAATATGAATCGGAGAGAGCATCATTTGTTTATTTAAATGATGTTTGTTGACTCTATTCTTTTTGAAAGATTTAGGAGGAAAATGTGTTGAAATGTCATGTTTAGTTTGGTATTGAAATGAGAGTTGAAAAAACACCATGTCAGGTTTATTCTCGTCACCCAAACACGGCCGGTGACAAAGGGCTTCTTAACAGGTCTCGGATGTTAATAGGTTCAACAGACTTAAGTCTACCCTCCAACCCGCTCACATAAAAAAAATGCCGACCCTCCGACAAATCATTTTTTTACTACCACCAATCTTACTGCAAACCATTGGCCCACCTCCCCAGCTCACAATCGATACACCCACGCCAGTTGCCACCCATGATCTATACATTGCCTGAATGTCCCATGAGCATGGATGCTACATCTCATCCTCCGTTCGTGCCCATGGAGAGCCAGCAAGCCACCGATGATGTCCAGGCCGGTGCATGGTACGTATACAAAACGTACGTATACAAACGTATACAAAACGTACGTACACGTACGTATACAAAACGTAAGAAGGCGAATCGCTTTTTCGTTCCGTCTTTCCAAAACGTGCATGCATGCCTGATTGCATCCTTGTCTCGCTCGCTCGCATGCCTGCTTGTTTTGCCAGCCTCGCTCCTTCAATTCTGCCTCCCTTTCGATGGAAACCAAAACTGATGGACATGCCGGCTCGCAAAGCTCTTTTTACCGGTGGTGGTATGTACCGGCAAGCAATCCACCGCTCGTTTGCATACTGAGATTCGTGCCGCCCTGCTCCGTATAATAGTAAAAATTCATTTTTTGATTTGAATACTATGCAATACATCTCTCACTTGTACAAGCAACAGGCCCACATGTGTACTCCTGTCAGTTTTTGTCATAAAAAGCTATGCTAGTTCCCATGCAGGTGCATTCATTATTTCTCCTCTCCATCTCAACAACTCCATGCCTTTTATTTTCTCTCTGACAATTTCAATCAATCATATATTTTAAACTACAACTTCGTTTTCTAATTTTTATATATATTTGTAATTCTGATGGCAAGAACTTTAGAACAAGACCAATTTTGAATATATTTTATACTTGTTTCACTATGTGAAATAGAATATTTCAAATATATGAACCTAATATATTATCAAATATGTGAAGAGAATTCTAGTGATTTTTATTTCAAATATGTTTAATGGTTATTTCAGTCAGCTAAAATTGATTTCACACATTCAAAACTACTGAAATAGGTCAAATAATATCTGAAATATGCTAAAATTCTAATGAAGTATTGAAATAATATCTGAAACATGATGTGTAAATATGTGAAATTGATATTTTTGTGATCTCTGAAATTCGTGAAATAGCAAAAATACAATTGAAATATGTTTCGTAAAAGACTTGAAATCAGCTGTGTGTTAAATTGAGTGAAATCATTTTGTCGAAATAAGTTATATCCAACTTTTGAAACGAGTGAACTAAGTTTTCCGAGTGAGCGGAATCTGTTTTTTGAACACAACGAAACATACCTTTTGGAATGAGTGAACCCAGTGTTTTGAATGAGTGAAACATGTTTGTTAAAATGAATGAAATCACTTTTTGAAATGAGTGAAATATGTTGCAAGAATTTTAAACTCGTCCAAAATGTATTCAAATAACAAGTTTCACATCTCAATTGAGTGAACACTGTCTTTGAATTGAAAGGAGTGAAATCCGTTTCTGGAAATGAGTGAAACCAATTTTTCCAAATGATTGAAATATCTGTTTTGAAATGACTGAGATAAGTATTTTGAAATGGGTGAAATAAACAAGTTAAATCATTTTTTAAGAAATGAGTGAATTTTGTTTATTAGAAATGAGTGAAATATGTTGCAAGAATTTTAAACTCGTTCGAAATGTATTCAGATAACAAGTTTCACATCTCAATTGAGTGAACGCTGTCTTTGAATTGAAAGGAGTGAAATCCTTTTTTTGAAATGATGAAACAAATTATTTCAAATTATAGAAATATGTGTTTTGAAATGACTGAAACAAGTATTTTTAAATGAGTGAAATAAACAAGTTAAATCAATTTTTAAGAAATGAGTGAAATATGTTGCAACAATTTTAAACTCGTTCGAAATGTATTCAAATAACAAGTTTCACATCTCAATTTAGTGAACACTGTCTTTGAATTGAACTTTTTTGAAATGAGTGAAACAGATTTTTTCAAATTATTGAAATATGTGTTTCGGAATGACTGAAATAAGTATTTTGAAATGGGTGAAATAAACAAGTTAGATCATTTTTTAAGAAATGAGTGAAATTGTTTTATTACAAATGAGTGAAATATGTTGCAAGAATTTTCAACTCGTTCGAAATGTATTCACTTTTGAACTTATTTTAAAGATGACGTCGTCAGGAATTCAAATATATAAAAATATTTTAAAATGAAACTTTTATTCAAAAGATATCTATGAATTAATATCTTCCAAGATAAATAAAATGTTTGCCTTTTTTATGTGTGGAGTGGTCTGACAACATGCATGCATGGCTAGGCATAAAAGATGCATAGTACGGTTGGGTCTGACATTGATTTGACCTAATGGACCAGATACTAGCCAAATACAACACTATACCATTGGATAGTTGGCCCACACAAAGTTAGTTGGAAGCATTTGATTGGTTGGGACTTCACCGGTAGCTACCAGCACCGGTAAAAAAACTTAGTCGCATGCCGGCTGCTCATGCTCATCTCAAGGTGGATTCAGACATACATCAAGGCACCACCAATCCCTGCCGCTGCCGTCGTTCCTCCTCGGCAACTAATCCCGTCCGCGCGCCCGTCTGGGTGTCATGCCACGCCAGTGGACCAAAGCCGGCGACCAGCCTGCTGATGCGCCAGGTACCTCCTCATCTGGCTCGGTCGTCGCCAATGGAGGAGGAGCCACGACCATCCGCCTCTCACTGCCGGTGTCCTGTCCGCCACGCCGTCGCTCATCGTCCCAAGTCCTAAGTCGCACGCGCATCCCGCACGCGGACTGACAACTCTTTCCACTATATATAGAGAGGCTCACGTGGTCTTCGAAGCAAGGAGGAGAAGGCATATGGTGAAGAGGAAGAGGAGGCCGCGGATCAATGAGGTGGCGCTACCCACACCCTTGATCGCCGACTTGTGGGCATCCCCATGACGTTTAATAATGCGATGAAGATGATCCATTTTCACAGTAAAGAATCTCTGCATGTCGCCTCTTAATTAAAAGCATGTGGTTATCCCTAGGGCCGAATGAAGGCTTTCTTTGATCAGGGCGCCACCTATCCTCGATTGTAGAATTGAGACATGCACGTGACTACAATTCGTAAAGCCATTCCAATATTATTACCTTTTGACTTGGATTATTCTGCAAGGCGTGGCAATTGCTTGACAACTTTTCATCCGATTTTTCGATTTTGCGCAACATGACAGCTCATCGAGCAGAACAAGGGATTTATGATGATGATTATTATTATTTAGTGTGCGTGAGGCAGACGAACATCACTGTTTTGTTTTGCGATGCAAATGCAGAGATTACATTACCCAGTGAGCTAGTGACAACGTTTTATGATGATTGTAACCATCTCTTGCTTTTTATTATAGAGTTAGCACGAGTCATGAAAAGTTGCCAAAAACTTTGGATTTCTAAAAGCCAACGCCCTTCTTTCTTTCTTTCTTTCTTTCCATCAGAGGCCACGCAATCAGTAAGGATAGGATGACGAAGCTGTCCCTTGGAAAACAAGATGCACTCAAAGATCAGAATTCCTTCCTTTGTAAATCATTCAAAAATCAAAATCATTCTGCCAAGCCAACAAGTTCCACAACAAAAAAAAGGAATCAACAACATCAAGCTAGCTCTTGGCCACAATTCTTAAGGCAACCAACAAGCCATTTCAACACCACAACAACCAGCCTCCTTCCTACACTTTGGCACAAAACAACCAATTCATCGGTAGGTTCAGACTCACATGCTTACTAACATTCAAGCAGCAGGCTCGGTTCAACTACACAAACAAAACAAGCCAAAGATTTCTCCCACTTTGATCCTATATATGGTTCACAGACAACAAATCTGGTGCGTGCCAACATTTATCGACTTGGCAGACACTACTAGCTACTTGCCCTACAACACAAGTCACCGATCCCCCTTCGGAATTTTAGTCCATGTTTGACGCCACATTCTACCTTCTTGAGCACAACATTCATCTCATCATCCTGGTCCATGTTTGATGACACGGCATGCAGCTTCCTTCCACTTGCCAAGCATGCCATTAACCAAACCTACATACAAACAAGAGAGCTGGTTAGTGCACAACAAGTGTAGATCAACCCTAGTAAAACTATTATTTATAATAAAATCTTTCAGATTTGTCAAGCATGGAGCAAAGAATGAATTAATCAACAGTGACTGAAAGCCAAAAATTAGGGATGGAGCGTGCTCATGATCCTTCCGTGATCTTCAGGATAGCACCGCTGGAGACCGTAGGGAAAGGAGACAAACATATTCATTTGCCTTGTCTCAAACATTGAGCTCAGAAGGCCTTTGGGTAACGACACCTAGAAAGCCTTCAATATATGCCAAATCAAAACTATCAATCGAGTGTGCACATGTTGACCTGCTCGTGGATGAACAGGTCTCGCTCGCATGCACTGCCCCATGCTCGCATGGTGCCGTACTGCAAACCAAGCTTCCTCCCATGTGCACGAGTGCAAAGCCAGTATAGGAACTTGAGTATAATCTATTAACTGTGCTATACAAATCTTAGAAACACCTCAAGCATACATATGACTAAAATCTAAATAGGTAAACCACAACCAACCAAAGGCTCAATTTCAACAGTAGCTCAATACCAACCTCGCCCCGAAATTCAATGTTTTAATATCTCCTGATCCTCTTCACTGGCTCCTCGTGCGTGAGAAAGCATTCAGTTGGCTGTAGCAATAGAGATGGCTGAGTAGAGGATTTGTCCGCGAGGGACCCACTCTGCATGTGCAATGCCTATTGCTTCCAGGCACTCATGCCCTGCGCCAACCATGAACAGGAAACTAGTTAGGACAAAAGAAGAGATTGTTGTTCTTTGTGAAGGAGCAGACAAATAACAGATTCTACAAATAGTGCTACTGGAGCAAGAAACAGAGACTCCAAATCCCATGCGATTATCACAAAGAAATTTGAATGCTCAGAACACAAAGTTTCCGCTTATAAAATGAAACCATGATGATACAGTGAGGGAATCAACTAAATCAATCATTGTATTTTAAAGAACTCAGAGCTAGTAGCCAAGAAAACAAGAACCCATCCAGGTGCTCGCCTTAAGTCATCCACGGCATCAGAACAACATCACATTGAACAACAACCCAAGACAACTAGCTCAAGTTTAAACATTTGGGGGTAAACTAGGACTTACCAGAACGGATGCCTGGGGTGCGCCATCGGATCAAAGATTTAGAGCCGCAGACATGTCATCGCTCACCATCCTGTCATAGTCTCCGTCCCTCCAGCTTGACAGCCGACTCAACTTCCCTTAGCCAGCGACTTCTAGGTCTTCCCCCTTCAGCTCTGACTGCAATATTCAAAAGAATCGAGTCTGGTCTCTCTCTGATGAACACAACACCACAAAACAGAGGTGCATGCAAGGAACAGATCAGGGGCTAAAATACGACATTGTGACACAAAATGGTGCCACGAAATCAGTCAACATAAAATCAAACAAGTGGTTCATTTGGAAATACGATCATGCTGATAGGTAAAGTACCAACATAGACCAAAAACTTGTACAAAACCTACAGTGAGCACAGACCAAATACTTGTGCTATTGCATAGGGCCTAGTGGACTCTTATTTGATCTCTTTTCAAGAAGAGCATAGAAGAAAATACAGTTTGACAAGATGAGTCAGTAGGCTTTGAGATGTTAGCTACCAAATATAACACTTCTTTTAAGAACAAAGACTATAAAAAGATATAACTGTATTGTTCTTCAGAAACTTGGATGCATCAAATTGCTAGATAGTCTATAGCTCTGTTAATCAATGGTTTAAGACTTCAGTATCACATGTTTGATAGCAGTAGCAAGTACTCCCTCCGTTCCTAAATACAAGTCTTTTTAGAGTTTCCAGTACAGACTACATACGGAGCAAAATGACTGAATCAACACTCTAAAATGCCTCTATATACATTCATATGTAGTCCGTATTGAAATCTCTAAAGGGTCTTATATTTGGAAACGGAGGGAGTAGATAGCTACAAGTAAACAAAACCATGCAAACGTAATAGGATATACAAGATCAAGTATATTTTTATATCGTAATCAGCAACGGCTCAATGGCCGGACCATCTCGAAGGCACAAGGGGAGAGAGAGGAGTCCAGGGACTCACCAGAACCGAGGAAGAGGCGGTCGTTGTAGCCAAACCGCTGAGACTTCCAGGTCTTCTTTTCCTTTAGCTATAATCTCCTGTAACATTCAAACAACAGAGTCAAACCTCTAACACAACACAACACGAAATAGAGGTGCATGATGACAAAATATAAGCGAGAAGGTCATGCCTCTATGAAGAACAGAACCGTTGAGTCTACCATACAGGAATGGTCAGAAGGTCACAGCCCAAATTAAACTATTGCAAGTTTTATTGGCTAACGACAGCTTTACTTGAGTTGTTCATTGTGTGACTAGTGCATCAAAACACAAAAAATGAACGTTGGACACATCAGGCGCTGAATTAGATATTGGTCTGTTTGTTTTTCAGGCTGAGAGCTTGCTCATGGTTCAGAGTGTAACAACTTCGGTTAAATATATTCTTTTATTTAATAATTTCTTTGAATCGACACCTGTATTAGTATCCAGCAATAGTGTAGTTTCAAATGCTAATCTCCAGATGACAAGTCTCATCTATGGCACCAACAGGCTCCAATAAATAGATTTCACTATGAATATCATAAGCATGGCATAAGTATCAGGAGTATGGCATAAACAGATGAATATCAAGGGACAACAAAATTGTAATGCAACAATAGCATGGCTTAAGTATCATGAGTCACAAAACAGAGTTGTTGAGTGAGTCCACAATAAATCCTAGGATACGACAGGTAGATCAACCTCACGGTACCATTGTTCAAGAAAATCCCGATGCCACATTTGCAAGCTAGATAACTTGCGCTGCTTCTTCGTATGCTCCACTACTAGGTATGCATCTTTTGCATCACCATACAACAAGTGTGTACTTCTAAATGCCAATCCGAATGTAAGCAGTCTTGTGTATAGGACCAACATGCTCGAGAATATATTTCAATATATATGAAGATCCTACATGTTCTCACAAGCATGGATAAAACTTAGTAAGCAGTTAGGCATCTCAGGGAACAATAAAATTGTACTACTAAATTTCATTGCAACAATAGCATGGCATAATGACAAGGTTTCACAAAACAGAGTTGTTGTAATTTTGCCAAATGGACAGTGAGAAGACCACAACAGCCTTGATTGTACAACAAAGCAACAGTACAATTTCAAATGCTAATTTGAAGGTAGAGAAGCATTATATACAGGACCAACAAGCTCCAATAAAATAGATTTCACTACAAAGACCTTACAAGTTCTCATAAGCACATATACTCCCTCCGTTCCAAAATAGATGACTCAACTTTGTACTAACTTTAGTACAACGTTAGTACAAAGTTGGGTCATCTATTTTGCAACGGAGGGAGTATAAGTTAGCACGTCATTAACAGTAGAGTAAGCATAGCATCGAACCGAGACATCTCAGGGGAATACAAAATTGCAAATTTTATTGAAACTTGTCAAGTTATTAACATTATTTTTCCACACAGCTGGTTCACAAAATGACATGCTTGATCAGAGAGCAGGTGAATAGATAAGAAGCGGGAGAGATAATGCTGCATTAAGGACTCCACATAAATATCACCTCATGTATGCTAATCTTAAGATCACAAGTCTCATCTATAGGACCAACAAACTCAAAGAAATAAGCTAGTAAGCTATTGACAGTAGAGTAAGCATAGTATGGAACTGAAGCATCTCAGGAGACATAAAAACTGCAAATTTCATTGCATCTCAATAGCATGGCATAATGATCAGGTTCCATAAAAACAAAACAGAGGTTCTGAGTGAGTTTACCATAGTGGTCTATCAAAACATGACAACAACCTTGATTGTACAACAATCAAGCCTACAATAAGATAGACTGCTAGATCAACCTCACCATAACAATCTTCAAAAAGAATCATCATGACACATTTGCAAGCTTGGAAGTCTTGGCTCCTGGGGGTCCTTCTTCCCCTCTGCAAAGTGATTTGCAATCCTCCTTTGATCTCCGGCTTGCTAGTACTAGCTTCTTGTCTGCAAAATGAACAAGGTCGACACTTTGATTGGCCACATACAACCAGCTCCAGTTTTAAGGTGGCCAATGGATACACACACGTTTGCTCCAGTTTCAGTCATCCAAAAGGGATGTTATAGTAATTAGTTTTGGTGCACTAGTTAGTTTGAACCAAAATGGTTGATTAGTTAGAGATGGTACAGAAATTGTAGATCTCCCATTGTTAAATTGATTGCGCTGTGATAAGAGCCAAAAGTAACCTTGTAATGTATGACATATGCTTAGTAATCCTTAGAGACTAAAGGCTTAAGCATTTGACAGTAATAAATAAATGCCCCATGCTATCCCTCAAATAGCTAACTAATCAGAAATGGTTAAGAACATGCAGATTTGCCATTCCTGAATTGCTTGCACTACTGTACCAAGTACTAACAATCAATAGTACTGAATTTCCAGTGAAATTAAAGACTAAACTTAGAGCATCTAAACAATCTCAAAGTCAACATCCAGCAGCGAGGTACATCAAGAACCTTTTGGTTAAAGCAAGTGATTTGCCATGGAATTGTACAAGTGCTAGCTCCCAAGGAAGGGAGGAATCCTGTTGCTTTACACAAGTAGTGTTGTTTACCTGTATATGCATGTTATACACAGGAAAAAATCAGGCAGCTAGCTAGCTAGCAGATAATATCCTATGTTGGAAATCTATCAACCCCCTACTTCATCTTGGACTACTTTTTGCTTCATTTCTACCCCCTCTAAAGAAATATAAGAGCGTTTAGATCACTAAAGTAGTGACCTACAGTGAACCCAAACCAAATACTTGTGCTGTTGCACAGGGCCTAGTGGACTCTTATTTTATCTCTTTTCAATAAAAGCATAAAAGAAAATACAGTTTTACAAGATGAGTCAGCAGACTTTGAGATGTTAGCTACCAAATGACACTTTTTAAGACCAAAGACTATAAACGGATATAACTGTATTGTTCTTCAGAAAGCTGGATGCATCAAATTTCTAGACAATCTATACCTCTGTTAATCAATGGTTTAAGACTTCAGTATCACATGTTTGATAGCAGTAGAAAAGTAATATGGCTACAAGTAAACAAAAGCCATGCAAGAGTAATAGGATATACAGGATCAAGTATTATTTTCTAATTCTAATGAGAGAGAGGTACATAGATAAAAATGCAGTGCAAATAGACCACCATCTAGCATAATTACCACGGCTCAATGGCCGGGCCATCTCAAAGGAACAAGGGGAGAGAAAGAGGAGTCCAGGGACTCATCAGAACTGATGAAGGGGCAGTCGTTGTAGCCAAAATGCTGTGACTTCCATATCTTCTTTTCCTTTAGCTATAATCTCCTGTAACATTCAAAGAACAAAGTCAGGCCTCTCTCTGATGAACACAACACAACACAAAAGAGAAGTCCACTATGACAAAATATAAGCGAGAAAGGCCATGGCTCTATTGTAACACCCCAAAAATTTGACCTTGTTGTATTAATTAAAATTTTGCCAGGAAATAAAAAATTTATTTTTCTGGATTTATCTTTGATTTCCGAACCCCTCTTCTCTTTAATATTGTGAGTTTTTACCTCTAGTGGAAACTTTCCCAATGTATCATTGGACTTGTATGCCCTCTTTATAAAATCAATTCTTTAACAGTAGATTTATTTGCATAATTATTTTTCCATGAGCTTTATTCTTTTAAAATGACCTTTCATAAATTTGGAGCTCCTTTTTGCACTGCAACCATTTGATAAATGCTTTTAAAAATTTCACCAAAATTTGGGGATGTCATGTGAGGTTTCCCCATCACTTTTATGCAAAAATATCTTTTGGTCATTAGAGATTTTGAGCTCTACATCAATTTTTCAAATCTGGTCCAGTAGGTATTTTGCACTACAACCTATTTAAGTATTCTTCTAAAAAAATTTCCAAGTGTTTGGAGATGTCAGTTGACGCTCATAATTCAACTTCATGCAAAAACCCAGTGTTGTTCTTTGAAAAATTTGAGTGAATCATCCTCATCTTCATTCTGCCCCAGTTTGGTGATTTGTACTGCAACCCCATTTCATTTTGCTCTAGTGCCCTTGAGCTTTTTCCTACTTATAGTCCTCCCTACCAAACTCTTAAGTCCAGGAATTTGGGCCCATTGGCATATTTTTGGTGCATGCAATGATAGCCTTTAGTTTCTGCCCAAAACTGGTTTTCTCAAAATCTTGCACTATCAAGTTTCTGTTTTTGCCAAGCTAGCCTTACCACCTTCTTTAGCTCCTAAAGAGACTAGGATCTGGGGAGTTTGGCCACCCCAAGAATTGCCTAGTTGCCCATGGCATTCTGTCGAACACCCTGTGTGCAGGAACAATTTTGGCATGTCCTCTGGTTTGCAGTGTGGACTTGAGCCCCTGACCCATCCAGCATGTCCACTAACCTCCCAGATGTCCCTAACCCTGGCCTGTTGACTGCCAGCCTCACCCAAGCTCTCTAGCGCGCACTGGCATTTCGTCGAACACCTGCTGTGCGTGCTCTGGGCGCGGCCAGAGCGCGCGTTTTGCACGTGCGTGCGCTCGGGTCGACGCGTCCCATCACTGGTCCCAGCTCGCCTGCAGAGCCGCGCCACACACTCGCCCTCTCATCAGTACGCTCCAAGCCGCACTGGCGCCCTACAGCGTCGCCGGCAGAGCTCCCTTGGCGGCACGCCGGCGTCGGCAGCGGGCTCTGCCGTGGACGGCGCCGCCCAAGCCACCCGCGCGCGCCAGCTGCCCCAGGGAACAGCCCGTGCTTATCCACATGCTCGTCGGCACGCGCTCGTCACCGCCACGACGCCCTGCAGCTACAGCGACGGTGACTCGTCGTCGATCTTATCCACCGCCGCGAAGCCAGCCCCGTCGCGCTATAAATGGAGGCCCCGTGCTCCTCCGAGCACTCAGGCAACCCCAGGCCACCCCCATAGTTCCCCCTTAATTAGCCAGCAATCGACGAGGAGGGGCTCTCTTCCTCGTCTCCGGCCAGTTCGACCGCCGCCGAGCTCTGGAGCAATTCGCCGCAGCCAGGCCCTCCCCCGCCAATCCAACGCCACCAAGAGTTTCCCCATAGTCGTGCGGAGCTTCCTAGTGCCTCGGCCTCGACCAAGGACCCCCGGAGCCCAAAACCCACTCTGCTCCCGAACCTCCGTCCGCCGCGGAGCTCGCCGCCGGTGACTTTCTCCGTCCCCACCCGCCTAGCACCCACCGGGAGGACCGCCCCAGTCTGGCGGATCCATCCCTGCCCTCGGGACCCCGTGGGGAGCTGCCGTTCGCCGACGGCGATCGCCGGAGCCCCGCCCCGTTCGGGCAGAAAGAAAGGAGGGAGAGGAAGAACGGTCAAACCTGACTAGTGGGCCCCCTGGACCCACTGTCAGTGACCCGCGCGGCCGTTCTCTCTGTTTAAGTGAAAGCGCAGAGATCCGGAGTACGTGTCCCCTGCTTCGAAAACGTATTCTTCCCCGAAGCGTTTTCCTTTTTCTGATTTTAATAAAACAGAACTTTGACTGATCTTTGACTGGCTATAACTTTTAAAATAAAACTCCAAGTGAGTTGATTCTTTTTCCTACCTCTCTCAAATTTCATCTAGTTTATTTTAAGATTTATTTCAAAAATATTTGAGACAACTTTTTGTACTGTTTTTGAAATGTGTGTTGTTTGAATATTTCTCAAAATAGGATTTTTGGAGAAAAGGCAACCTTCAAAAGTGCACCCCCACATGCATACACTTGAAGGCAAGCATCCTGAACCCTGGCTTAATATTTTTGGATGTTGTGATACGGCTACAACATCACCTTGACTTGGAGCATACGCTATTTTTATGTGACGATAAAAATCATATGCGTGAGTGCATAGTGGAGTTTTCTTTGCTGTGATAAATGGATATGTTGGTGATGGTATTCATCCTCGTAAGCTTCCCTTGCATACCGGAAGGAAGCCGGGAAAGTCGTGGTCTTGGGTAGACACGGGCTTGTCCCTAGTACCTCGTCGGGACGAGTATGTCCGGTATGGCATGGTGAGGCTTGACGAGTGGTAAGTTTACCTGTTAATGGAAATATTTTTGTTATGCTAATCATGCAGAGAATACTTGAACCTCCTGAGTCGGCCGTAGATCGAGTCTTGTCCAGTAACCCCCATACTTGTTCCGTACTACCGCTTGTCCCTGCCATAGGTAGGGTACGGTTCAGTAAGTTGTCAACCCCTGTCTAGCACACACCATACAGAGAGGCCGTGATGAGGGTCCCATGGCCATGGATTAAAGCCTGTCATCCGGTCCGGGGGCATGGGTGTTTCCGGTTGGGACCGAGAGGGGGGCCACCCCTTAGAGCGCGCATATATAAATTTGATCCCATGCTACGTCAAGGTTGTAGCCTCCCCACTTAGAGTTTGGCTTGACAGGTGTTGTGGGTGATTCCAGACACCGGTAAGTTAAGCTGGTGTGTGCAGGTCAGGCGTGTTTTCAATCAAAAGACCGTAGACGGAATTAGTCCCGATGGACTAAAGAAATCCGTTACCCGTGGGTAAAGAGTACACCCTCTGCAGAGATTATACATCTATTCGAATAGCCGTGTCCATGGTTAAGGACTACAGTCTGGGATAGGTCAAGTGTCGGTCTTAATGTGTCTTCGGAGGAAAGCTGCTAAACCAGAACCTTGATTATGAACTGTGACATATGTGGATTATGATAATTATTATTGTGGACTAACCATTTACTTTATTTGTATTATTGAGTATCCCTGGGATGGTTCTACCTCCTGGATACCCATTACAACTATTCTATTATAAGCCCTTTATGTGGTGTCGCATAGACGCCCGACTGTGCCATGCTTGTTATTTCTTTTATCTATAAGCCCTTTATGTGGTGTCGCATAGACGCCCGACTGTGGCATGCTTGTTATTTCTTTTATCTATAAGCCCTTTATGTGGTGTCGCATAGACGCCTGACCGTGGCATGCTTGTTATTTCTTTTGTTTATAAGCCCTCTATGTGGTGTCGCCCAAACGTCCGACTGCGGCATTGTTAATTTACTTGCACTTTTTTTCGAGGAGTCATTTCAGACACTCAATCACTACGTTCTATTTCTATATGGCATATTCATATATTACCCACATGCGTGCATCATGAATATTTTGTGTATCTCGTGACTGACGTTATGATCATAGAATATTTTCGGAACATGATTTCCCTTGATATATTATACCCGTGTTCTTGATGTTTTGCGAGTACATTCAAACGTACTCACTGGCTTGTCCCTGGCTATTGTCTTGGCCAGATTTCTTGCACGGAGAAGAGTGTTACGACGACGGCCCCGGAACCTACGCAGTATTGTCAGCAGCCTCGCGAAGATAGGAGTTATCCTGGTCAGCTGTTCTTGTGGGGAATGGAGTCCCATAGGCGCAGATGAACCACAAACCGCTTCCGCCATCAAACCATTAGAAACCAAGTGTTGTACTCATAGGCCACAATGGTCTTGTACTACATATTTTTGTACTTCGCTTGGAATTCTTGTATCAAGTTGGTGCCTCATCAGCTAACAGTAATCCTGGGGCTGGTGAGCACAAAGACCGTTTTCTGGGAAGTTATTATCCCGAAAATCCGGTCGTGACAGAATAACAGAATCGTTGAGTCTACCAACCAGAATAGTCAGAAGGTCACAACCAAAATTAAAACAATAGCAGGTTTTATTGGCTAACAAAAGCTTCGCAGGAGCTGTCATTGTGTGACTAGTGCATCAAAACACAAAAAAAGAACGTTGGACACATCTGGCACTGAATTAGATATTGGTCTATTTGTTTTTCAGGCTCAGAGCTGGCACATGGTTCAGACTGTAACAACTTCAGTTAAATATATTCTTTTATTCAATTCTTTCTTTGCATCACCACCTATGCCACCTATATCAGTATCCAACTACGGTATAGTTCCAAATGCAATCTAAAGATGACAAGTCTCGTCTATGGCACCAACAGGCTCCAATAAAAAGATTTCACTATGAATACCATAAGCATCAGGGGTATGGCATAAACAGATGAATCTCAAGAGACAACAAAATTGTACCGCAACAATAGCATGGCTTAAGTATCAGGACTCACAAAACAGAGCTGTTGAGTGAGTCCACAATAAATCTAGATCAACCTCACCATACCAATGTTCTAGCTTGCCACATTTGCAAGCTAGATAACTTGCGCTGCTTCTTCTTCGTATGCTCCACTACTAGTTCTGCATCGCCGCCATTTCTGCTCCAACCACCTCCTCTTCCTGCTTAGTAAGTAGCAGGACAATAATGCAGCACTAAGCACCTGAGTTAAATATATTTTCTTCTATATAACTGATTCTTTGCATCACCATTTGTATCAATATAAAACAATTATATAGTTGTAAATGCTAATTCAAGGTAAGCAGTCTTGTGTATAGGACCAATAGGCTCCAAAATATATTTCAATATATATAAAGATCCTACACGTTCTCATAATTACGGATAAAACTTAGTAAGCGATTAACAGCAAAAAGAGTAAGCATAACATGAAACTAAGGCATCTCAGGGAACAATAAAATTTGAGTTACTACTAAATTTCATTGCAACAATAGCATGGCATAATGACGTTTCACAAAGAGAGATGCTGTGATTTTGCTAAATCACAAGTGAGAAGACCACAACAGCCTTGATTGTACAACAATGCAACGGTTCAATTTCAAATGCTAATTTGAAGGTAGAGAAGCATTATATACAGGACCAACAGGCTCCAATAAAATAGAGTTCACTACAAAGACCTTACAAGTTCTCATAAGCACATATATGAGTTAGCACGTGATTAACAGTAGAGTGAGCATAGCATAGAACTGAGGCATCTCAGGGGAATACAAAATTGCAAATTTAATTGCAACTTGTCAAGTTACTAACATTATTTTTCCACACAGCTAGTTCACAAAATGACACACTTGATTAGAGGGTAGGTGAATAGATATGTAGCAAGAGAATAATGCTGCATTAAGGAATTCAGTTAAATATCACCTCCTGTATTAGTATATAGCACTAGTATAACTTCAGATGCTAATCGGAAGGTTACAAGTCTCATCTATAGGACCAACAGACTCCAAGAGATGGATTTCACTACAAATGTAATACGCTTTCTCGTAAACACGGACAAATAAGCTAGTAAGCTATTGGCAGTAGAGTAAGGATAGTATGTAACTAGAGCATCTCAGGGGACAGAAAAACTGCAAATTTCATTGCATCTCAATAGCATGGCATAATGATCAGTTGCCACAGAACCAAACAGAGCTTCTGAGTGAGTCTACCAGACTGGTCTATCAAAACATGACAACAGCCTTGATTGTACAACAATGAAGCCTAAAATATGACAGACAGCTAGATCAACCTCACCATAACAATCTTCAATAAAAAATCATCATGACAAATTTGCAACCTTGGAGGTCTTGGCTCCTAGTGGTCCTTCTTCCCCTCTGCAAAATGAGTTGCAATCCTCCTTTGATCTCCGGCTTGCTAGTACTAGCTTCTTCTCTGCAAAATGAACAGGGTCAGCACTTTGATTTGCCACATACAATCAGTTCCAGTTAAGGTGGCCAAAGGAATGTTATAGGAATTAGTTTTGGTACAGTAATTAGTTTGAACCAAAATGGTTGATTGGTTATAGATGGTACAGTAATTGTAGATCTCCCATTGTTAAATTGATTGCGTTGTGATAAGAGCCAAAGTAGCCTAGTAATGAACTCCCTCCGTTCCTAAATATAAGACCTTTTAGAGATTCCAATAAAGACTACATACGGAGCAAAATAAGTGAATCTGCGCTCTAAAATATGTCTACATACATCCGTATGTAGTCCGTACTGAAATCTCTATAAGGGCTTATATTTAGAAATAGAGGGAGTATGTCGTATGCTTAGTAATTGTTAGAGACTAAAAAGCTTAAGCATTTGACTTTAATAAAGAAATGCCCCATGCTATCCCTCAAATAGTTAACTAATCATAAATGGTTAAGAACATGCAGATATGCCATTCCTGAACTGTTTGCACTACTATACCAACAATCAACAGTATTTAATTTCTAGTGAAATTAAAGACTGAACTTGGAGCATCTAACAAAACTTAAGGTCAACATCCAACAACGAGGTACATCAGGAACCTTTTGGTTAAAATCAATTGATTGTCCATGGAATTGTACAAGTGTCAGCTGCTAAGGAAGGGAGGAATCCTGTTGCTCTACACAAGTAGTGTTGTTTGCCTGTATATGCATGTTATTAGATGGGAAAAAACAGGCAGCTAGCTAGCTATCAGGTAGCATCCTTCTGTTGGAAATCTATCAAGCCCCTGCTTCATCCTGGACAACTTTTTGCTTCAGTTCTAGAAAAGAACCAAAAAGTTTTGAACATATTTATACATACAAGAAATTGAACATCTAGCCGGTTACAGTCAAAGTCATTTGGTGCATACAAGGGCAAGATTTGACAGGTAGGGGGGATGAAGGAGACGACGGCATACCTCAGCCGGGACCTCGTCTATGACCTGAAGCTCGTCACGAGGAGGATGGAGAGGTTGCCGCTGCTAGTTCCCGCTGCTCTGCAGGAGGCTGAGGAGCCGCATCAATGGCCAGCAAGAGGGGCGCTCAGCAGGGCATCTGTACACGGTGAGGAACATGTGTCTCACTTTTCTCCATCAATAAAGTACTCCGTCATTTCTTTAGCCATCTATTTCACCAAGAATTGAAAAATAAAACAAGCAAGGTTTGATTGCTAAAGAACTACGGCTCCCATAAGCAACCTATTTTTTTCTTAAACAAGAGAAGGGGCTAATTAATTAAGTAAGCACGGATCATCAGGTTTTACTTGAGATCAACACCATGTCCAAATCATAATTATTCACAAAAGAAGTTGAACATCCAAACATGCCTTATACTAACAGTAAAGATCCGGCAACCAAACATGTTGAACAACTTACAAGAACAACAAGTTCCCTTGGCCTGTAACAACCAAGCCTAGTCTGTCTCGAATGGACACAACACAAAATTATATCATAACAATATTTGAGATTAATCAACAGATAGCCATGCTACAAAAAGATGGAACCTTTACTGGATCATGAACATCAAGACAATGCATAGCGATCAAGACAAATGCATAGAAATCCCCAACACAAAGACTGTTGCAAAAAGGCAAGAACTAGACTTCATAAATGATGAACGGAGCAAAGCAAGAAACTTTTACAATTTAGCCAGCAATCTGAAGGGTCCTTCCATTGATAATAAGCTAAAATTATAGCCAAGATAGAAAGAAACCAAACCCAGTATCATGGTAAACTGAGAAGGGGAAAAATGAGAGAAAAGAACGCATAATTCATAGTAAAACACAAGAGAAGATGCGCCTATACAGCAACAAAGGCAAGAGCTTTGGCGAGGAGTAACAAAGGCAAGAGCTTTGGCGAGGAGTAACAAAGGCAGCTAGCATGGGATATTGTTAAGTAACAAAAGATGAGGTATAAATATTCTTTTACATCACATAACTAGCATCACATTACTTACTACGTCTTTCATGATATAGTAAAGGATAAATCAGAGCACATTGAAAACATGATCAAAGCACAATAAAGAACATCATAAAATCACATACAAGATCGAGCTAAAAATGTATGATGCAGTTAGTGAGTTAGATGCATCAGATCGCATGATTTTCTCAAATGCCCGGATCCTACTACAAACATTGTTTGGATCGACAGAGAGGGGAAATGTTCTCACCTATACAGGAAGCTCACCTAGCAACACATGGATACCCACTTGTATCTGGTTGTCAGAAGCAGTTGGGTATACCTGCAGTTGAGAACATTACATAGCTTAGTATGGTTCCAAAACAATATGAACTTAGCAACCAGGCTATATAGATCAGTTGAACAAATAATCCAAAGTTCAATAGTTGAATAACAGACAAACATGATTATAGAAGGAGTCATCACCATCTACCAACGACTCGAAACAAAGCCATCACATAAACATCTCAAGTAAGATGATGATAGAAAACAGAGGAAGGTCAGTGATATGACACCAACGAAAGGAAAAGAACATGCAACACCATATAAACTGGTGGAGCAACCAAACAGTGTAAGGAATCATCATATCGACCAACCCAAAATATAAAACAAAAGCTATGTTCTGGAGAAGATGACATACATCATCATCTAAGAACAAAATAAACGTTGCCTAGCAACTACACTACACATTTCGTGGTAAAAGGGCTCTAAATCAGATCATCTAGTCTGGTACACAATATCAACTAGAAACAAACAAGTTCATCCAGTACCACAGTTATTCATCAAAATCTAGAAACCAAACAACATGACCCAGCACAATAGCATGATTTATTGAGAACCGGTTGCTCAAATACTAGTCAATCAGCACAAAGAACACTAACCCCAGCTTGATGGCTTTGACAAGCACATATAACATGCCTTGGTCAAAGGGCTCGAAAGCTAGGTCCCATAGCATAGGTGGGGTAGAGCGAGCATTGGGGAAAAGAGTGAACTTACGAATGGTTGTAGCTAAGGGCGTAGAACATTGTCGTCGATGTGACATGGTGGGAGGCCCACTACAGCATCCTCTTTGTCAAACTGATGGAATAGCCTTGCCAGCAAAGTACTTCCACTTGCATTTCGTTCTCAGCAGCAGTTGGGAACACCTGTAGTTGAGAACATTCATGGATACTACAAATCAGTTGAACAACAATTGAAGAATAACAAACAACCGTGACTATAGCAGAGGAGTCATCGCCATCTGCAAATGACTCGACACAAAGCCAACACATAAACATCTCAAGTAAGACAATGATAGTGAATAGAGGAAGATCGGTGATATGCCACTAACAAAATGAAAAGAACATGCAACACAATATATAGCTACTGAGCAACCAAACAGTGGTATTAATCATCTTTTGGACCAAACCAAAATATAAAACAAAAGCAATGTTCTGTAGAAGATAGAATCCATCATCATCGAAGAATAAAATACACGCTGTGGAGCACCTACGCTACACGTTCCTTGGTAAAAGGGATCTAAATCAAATCATCTAGTCTGCTACATAGTAACAACTAGAAACAACCAAGTCCATCCAGTACCACAGTTATTCATCAAACTCTAGAAACCAAAACACCACGACCCAGCACAATAGCATGATTAATTGAGGGCCAAAAATAGTACTACACTACTATAACAAATTATGTCCAACGGCACATTAACCAGTTGCGCAAATGCTAGTCGATCATCAGAAAAAACACTCACCCCAGATCGATGGCTTTGACAAGCATATATAACATGCCTTGGTAAAAGGGCTCGAAAGCTAGGTCTCAGCAAGGTGGGACAGAGGCGGCATCCAGGAAAACCATGACCTGAACAGAACTGTTCTAACCGAGAACGTACAACACTGCCATCGACGTCGCACGGTGGGAGGCCCACTACAGCATCCTCTTTGACAAATTGATAGAATAGCCTTGCCAGAAAAGTACTTCCACTTGCATCTAGTTGTCAGCAGCAGTTGGGAACACCTACAGTTGAGAACATACATAGCTTAGTATGATGCCAAAATAATATGGACATAGCAAGCAAGCTAAATAGATCAGTTAGCAAAAGAACTACATACTACAATTCATCATCTCAGGAAACAGCTAAATAGGCAAGGCAGTTCGCCGACATCGAAAACTTATTATCGGCATCATCATCACGCAGGTCCATGTGCAGTTAGTAAAACCGTGGGGGTGGGAGGTACTGACCCACGTCCATAGACCCCAATTAGTCCACAACATCCTCCGTCTTGTTGGGCTTCGATAGGAGGTACCAGCCCAGGGCACACAGGCCGGCAGGGGTGCCCGCTAGGACGATATAGTTCATGTTTGTGTGCATGATTGTGAAGGTGGACTTGGTCTTAGGCAGTGGCAAAAACCTCGATCTGTGGTGTGGCCCTTGGTGCTGGCCGGATGCCGACGAGGTCGAACTCGCCCAAGAGCTTGCTGTCAGTTGCCATCTCACGCTCAACTTGCAACACACTGCATCAGAAGCAGTTGGAAACACCTGCAGTTGAGAACATATATAGCTTAGTATGGTGCAAATATGGACATAGCAAGCAAACTAATATAGATCAGTTGAAAAAATAATCCAAAGTTTAGTGGCGGAATAAAAACAATCAATACTACAGTAGAGGTGTCATCACCATCTACCAATGACTCGACACAAAGCCATAACATAAACATCTCAAGTAAGACAATGATATCCAACAGAGGAAGATCAGTGATATGCCACCAACAAAATGGAATGAACATGCAACACCATATATAACTGATGGGGAAACCAACATCATAGTACTTCAAAACCACTATTATACTAGTTCGGGATTATATAGGACTAATAAATTATTCCAGCATGCAAACAGAAAAGGCACAAATTTACAACTTTGCTGCCAGCAGAAACAACTCGAGTTTCACCAGCACTGAATCTCTCTACAGAACCCTCCCAAAACTAAGCATCATTAATCAACAAAACCAGGTAAATCCTTCCCTCTACAACCCCAGACCCAGAGCATCGAAACAAAATACGACATGAACAACATTTCAGTCTAATAGTACATTCATAGAATCATGGAAATTCTGAACAACCAACAAAAACTACCAAGGCTATCCAGAACATATTAAGCATGAGCAAGGTAAATAGGGACGAGACTTGTGTTGTGCTGTACCTGATCGTCCTTGAGGTAGGCGATGATCTTAGTACCCCTCCCAAGGGGATCTCCAGTATTATCACGTCATGGTGAAGAAGCCACCAGCCTGGGACTCCCAAACATACTGCTCATTTTGTTGTGCTTGTTGGTCAAAACAACTCTCTCAGCAACAAGGTAAGCAGAGTAGAAACAGACCAAACTGATCAATCAGTCATGGGCACGTTGGCACGAGCAGCCAGAGCCACCATGAAATCCTTCGTGCCAGATCTTGCAATGGTACCAATGTTGTTCATGAGGTCTAACTTGGCCATACCAATACCGCTATCGATAAACGTGAGTTTCATCATGGCCTTGTCAGGGACAATGTGGACGTATAGCTCCGGTAGAGCATCTAGCTTGCTCTTGTCAGTTAGGCTGTCAAACCAGATCCTATCCAACACCTGTCACAATTAACAAGTCAATATGGCAAACATAACTGGAAGTTTTGAGACTAATAATTCATTACAGTAGAATCAGCCTGATAAAAAATGATCGACAAATACTAGTTGAAAAGATTAGGAGATTAATCCTTTTATTTTCATAATCCATGGTCGTCTGTCCACTTGCATAATTAATCATTTTTTAGTTGACTTGCATAATTAACCTAATGTAACAGGGATGGTAAAGTAAGACTAGTAAGAGCAGGGCAATAGATAAATCCGAGTATGAAAAAGGGGTGCTACTGCTGCTGCTAGCGCTAGGTGGTTGAGTTGCAACGCATATGCATACGCATACACATCCGATTACACCTATCTAGCTGCGCCACCTCTGCGGCAGATCTGAGATGCTACGCTGTTGAGCAGACCTACAACATGGTAGTCGATCAAACTGAATACGTACAGAGCTGAATGCTTCGGTCCATGGGTTGGTTAAGTTTGATAACTGGGTCATTCTAAAACTTTGAGATTGTTGGATTTGGTTTGGGTTCAAGGAAAATAAGCTTCTTACTATTAGTCATATATATGCTTTTCAACTATAACAATCCAATAATTGCTGGTTATATCTACTCACAGCAGAGTTCACAATGCTCGGTTCCTTTATTTTAAGCATGGAGCCACATGAGAATAGAATGGAGAGAAAATAAAGGAAGAAAGTGTGCTCTCTGCCTCTCTAAACTCTGAAGACAAAATTTCATCAGCTCATTCTCATCACAGCCGCAGTCCAAGATGGATAACAGCAAACGCAGTTTAGTAAATTATTAAACTTGCTGGTTTCATCAAATAATCACCATCACATATATTAATTGCTATCAGAAATGATAAAGAAATACTAGTTGAGACAAACAAGATCCCAGCCAGCATCAATGGTCATCTATCGGTCCACTTGCAAAATTAATCTTATTTAGTTGACTTGCATAATTAATCAAACATAACACGAATGGTGAGGAACTCAGGTGGTGGGGGTCATCCTTCCCTTGGTAAAGGTGAAACTAGTAAGAGAAGCAATGCAATAATTAAATAAATCTATGTATGATATGAAACAGGGGTACTACAGCTACTGCTAGCACTAGGTGGTTGAGTTGCAACGCATATGCATACGCGTAAACCTAGGATTGGTTTGGGCTAAAACCCGCAGGGGTGCTACTAGCCTACTGCTACTGCTAGCGCTAGCACTAGGTGGTTGAGTTGCAACCGATACGCATACACGTAAACCTGGGAATGGTTTTGGCCAAAACCCGGTTCCCAATTTGGTTTTTGATTTGCTTTGTCTTGGGTTAGTTAGAAAAGGGTGAGACGGAATAAAATTTCAATTTGGTCTGGTTCAGTAGTGATCAGTCTGAATAGATATACAGTACAGAGCTGAATGGTTGAGTTTGACAATTGGGTTCAGTCCATTCTTTGAGATGGTTGGGTTTGGTTTGGGCTGATATTGTGCATAGTTTGGAGCGATTTTGATTTTGATTAGGGAAATCTCTCTCTCCCTCTCTCCTCCTTCACCTCATATAAGTAAGCCAATGGATATAAAGAGGAAACCGACAACTAGAAATCTCTCTCTCTCTCTCTCAGCTCGAAGCTCTTTGGAATTTAGAAATACATTCATTGATGCAAAAACACACGGCTCGGTGGCCATGGACACACAGAACATGGGAGAGAAGACGGGAGAGAAAACATCGCCCTACCTGTGCCAGAGTCGAAGAAGCGCCCACCAGAGGAACATGGCGAGAGGCGCCGACTCGCGGGTGATGTACTACCCCGCGCACACAACACAGCTTACCATGCAAGTGCTCGGACTCAGCCACATTCTTCATGTGTAATTGCTCGAATTCGGCAACGGTAACATCTAATATGTATCGGACTCATGCTGGGCTCCCAACTGAAAAATGTAGAACCAAGATTTTCATTATGAATACACAAAACTGAAGAAATATTACTACTTATAGCTACTCAGTAAGGTCCACAATAGCAAAATTAAAGCAAAGTGTTGTTACTAGAGCGACAACATGACAGTAATAATTAGCAAGGTACAATTTCTGTGGTGCTTCTTTCACAACTATTCTAAACACTTGTTCGCTTCCAAGCATCTACATACTATATAACTTCACAAAGGGGCCCTACGATCAAAATGAAATCAAACAGCAAAGGGCACACATGGACGGAACCGTGTTATAAGGTAGATGATTAACTTCACTATCACACGCTCACTAGTGACCAGGACATGCAAAGTATACATCAAGTCTATGAGCACAGAAGGCCTCGCCCACGGTGAGATGCCTGGACTTATCTCTTTCTTCCTCCGCCTCATCTTTCGAGCATGGTTCCTCTTCTCTCTCTCTCTGTCATGGTTTGTGTGATATGATATATGGCTGTCAAGAAATTACATGTTGCTTTTGATGCTATATGTTACTGATCCGGGGTAGCTAAATTATGCATGATTCTATCGAGTTAATTGCCATTGATCTGGGCTAACTAAAAGTACACACCATTGTTCTGTGATGGTAAACATGCACGGCTTGACTTCTGGAACACACACACATTAAGGTTTCAGACTGTACATCAATTAGTGCAACCAAGCTTGAATATTTGTTTCTAAAAACATAAAATAAGTTGCCACACTTGCTGACAATTGGGCAAATGAGTTGTTGTGGATTAAGTACATGATTTATTTTCACCAAGTCCTGCTTTTGCCTAGAGATGGTCTCTTTCAGGCAAATGTCCTCCATTAGATGTTAAATCCATATGTATGGGTACTTCATTCGGGGTGTACAACAATGTTAATTCTTGTCCCGTGGTGCCAACATTTGTGCTGCTTGCACTCTGTAATAATAACTAGTCACGTTTCTATGAATTTAGTACTCCCCGCATTCCATAATGTAGTGCGCCCGCGCTTCTCGAGATTCATGTTTGACCGTAAATTTAATTACCGAGAGCGGCTGCGATGGGGGCAAAAATTATACCACTGAATTCGTATTTTCAATATGGGTTCAGTGATATAATTTTTGTCCCTGCCACAGTCGGTCTTGTTGGTTAAATTTACGGTCAAACTTGAATCTCGGGAAGTGCGGGCGCACTATATTGTGGAATGAGGGAGTATTAGTTAATTAGTGGCACATTAACCAAGGTTTCTCCTTCCTTAAATTGTTTGCTTGTGGTAGCTTATTACAACAAAAGGATTGCCTTTTTACGGGCGAGCAAATGATTTGGTTCATGAACATAAAGGAACAAAGATGCAATCTTGCTTGCTAAGGTTACTTCAATCTGGTTCATGATCGTTGATGCCGCTTTTGGGGACAACACTGTCTGCCTGTTCGTTCATTCTTGAGAGTTATTAGTTGTTTTTGTTTCCTCAATTTTATCTAGTTAAAATTTCCGTACTTTAAGATTGAAGTTGAGCATGAGTTCCTCAGCCTCTAAACAAATTTCAGTAGGTTGTGTCATCTAGATGCGATGTCGACGGGGACGCTCAGCTTGTACGTGGCCGCGACGAGCACCTGTGCGATGCGGGTGCGCGGGCTGCCGCCGGGGCGCTGGTGGTGGTAGAGCGGCGTGCCGACGAAGAAGCTTCCGACGGCGATGGCCATGACGACGGCGGGGATGCCGAAGCCCCAGCCCCAGCCGTAGTGCTCCTGCACGTAGACCATAACGGACGACGCCACCAGCGCGCCGATGTTGATGGACAAGTAGAACCAGTTGAAGAAGGAGCTCTTGCTCGGCGCTCGCCATCGTCGTTCTCGTCGAACTGATCGCCCCGAAGGAGGACACGCAGTGCTTGATTTGTCTGCAGAATCTGCACCGATCTCCCCCATTGCAACCTGCTGTTCTTTGCTGCTCAGAGGAGCAACTTCTGTTACAGTTAAAAGATGAATCCGAAGAAAATGGCTTGGATAGTACCGAAGATTATATATATCAGAAATCAGAAATTAAATCAACCCGACTAAGTGGTGAATGGTTGTTGGATTTAACGACGACGACGAGCGTGTCTGCCTTGTGTGTCTCTGTCGATCGGCCGGCGGAAACTCTGATGGCCACATGCACAGCCGGACACGCGAAGTGATGGCAAGTTGGCATGTGGTGTTTATTTCCTTTAGATCTGAGTTTTCTTTTGAGGTATTTTAGGTCAGAGTTGAGTGAGTATTAGTACAAGGGGTAAATTAATATATAAAGAAGTTTTTCTTTGCAAAAAAAATATAAAAAGGGTTTGGCTAGGTCTCACTTAGTCAAGTGACACACTATAAGAAAGGGAAAAACTAAAAAGAATCTATTTTGCACAGATCTCTATACAAGGTTAAACGAATATAATATCGACTGAGACATAACCAAGTCTCGGTCGACTGAGAATTAGCAAAACTGATATAAAAAAAGCAAGCCAGTTCCCTGTGAACGGTTTTTGTGTGATGCATCCCGCAATTACAAAAGATGTGTGATGGCATACAATCCCCTGTGTGAATCACAACACAGTGGTGCGTCCAACGCCGTGACACACGATGATAAGAAACTTGGCAACATATGGTTTTCCCTCATTTCCTGGTGCTTCCTTTTCCTACATATATGAATTATATGCACATACAGTTAGACGGTTGTTGCTCTTGACGGCCCGGTTGCCCTTGATGTCCACGGTGCCATCTTGGGCGTAGATCATGTCTGCAGCACCAACCTCTCCCATTGCTACTTCTTTGCTGCTCAGAGGAGCAACTTTTGCTACAATTAGTACGGTTGAATCCGATAAAAGAGACGAAATGGGCAAGAAAAACAAGATGGCCTGGATAGCATCGAACAATTTATATCCACGGATTATATCAGAAATTAGAAATCAAATCAACCCGACTAAATCTTTGCTAATTTCCATGCTAACAATGGAGATCTAATGCAATACTGTAGTCGTGACTCGTGTGGTAACTCGTTGTTGGAATTAACAATGACGACGAGTGTGTCTGGCTCGCGTGTCTTTCTCGACCGGCCGGTGGAAATTCTGATGGAGCGATGGCAACATGTGGTGTTTATTTCCCGGTATTGATCATTATAAGTGTACATTAATATATAAATAAGCTAGCCTAGCGTGCAAGCTAACGGAAATGATAATGATCAAATGTTTCCGTGAACGTTTCTCTGATGGATGATCCATGGTGCCCCTGATTCCACGCATGAATCGAAACACGGTGACACACAATGAGAAGCCGCATATTGGTGTACGGTTTTCCCTCATTTTCCGGTGCCTCCTTTTCCTATATATATATATATATATATATATATATAATATATATATATATATATATATATATATATATATATATATATATATATATATATATATATATATATATATATATATAATGTACCTACTTCGATCTCTTGCAATAGTGGTTGTACACCTAGTAATTTGAGCAGTTGTATACTAACCCTAATATATCCTTTCTATTTCTGTTGATAGTGCAGCTAAATTGTGAACTTTATATATGGTGACGAATGGACTATATATATCCGCACACCACGCGAGTATGGTTCAAGAGCTAGCTCCAATTAATGGATTTACTAGCTTGGCAGACAGTTGGTATGTCTCAACATATCTTTTTTAGTTAGATCAAAGTTGGCACCGTGAGAGCATCTCCAGCCGTTCGGCCCCCTGGGGCCTGAAAAATCGCCGCCTGGGGGCGAACCGCCGATAAATTCGGCCTTGGGGTGGCAGGTTTCCTAGCCGCCGACCCCAGGTCGTCCCCAGACCTGTTTTTTTTTTTAACCAAACAAGGCCGAAATTCGTCCATTGTGACTTCCAGGTCTTCTTTTCCTTTAGCTATAATCTCCTGTAACATTCAAAGAACAGAGTCAGGCCTCTCTCTGATAAACACAACACAACACAAAAGAGAGATGCACGATGACAAAATAGAAGCGAGAAAGGTCATGCCTCTATGAAGGTCTATTGCTTCCAGGCACTTATGCCCCTATCCTGCCCTGCGCCAACCATGAACATGAAACTAGTTAGGATATAGTTCACTCAAATAAACAAGCCGGTCAGATGCACCTCTGTTACTATAAGTTTCGTCATATATTTTCTTTTGATACTTGGAAAGTTGGAAGATCCTGGTTGGTTTCTGTACCGATGCTTGTTATAAACAAAAGTATAAACAGACGAATAAAGCGATGAATGCTGTTAACGCCATCTGCAAACCTGATTCGTCATAATAAAAAAGACTGCAGCAATTATCATTTCATATATATACATAACCACAGCTTGGAGGAGAGGCAGCTCCTACTACAGTGATATGCTTTGTTTTTACATAGTCAGAGCAGAAGCAACATCAATTTGCACTTAAACTAGGAGAGGGATTCAGGGGGCGTCGACTCTATTCAAGAGTAGATATAAGACAACACTTTTGCCATGATCGGTACTACTATGAAGACAAAGAAGTTAATGTTCCGGCGATGCAGAAGCAGGAATTCAAGAACTGAAGCTCGCTCGTGGCCTCCAGCTTGCTCAGCCCGTGCCACCGGATTCCGTCGAGAGCTATTGGGGTTGAGTATCCGTTGCTGCCTCCTGCGAGATCTTTTATCTGCTGTGACGTATACATGCCTGACCACTGGTTTGGCCATGTCTGCCTCTACAAAAATTTAACAAAGGAAGCAGTTAGATCCAGAAGACGGGGAAGCAAAGGCATATTATAATTTCTCAAGGCCAACATATACAGAGGGTCGCGCAACACACAGATGATGAACCTATTGTGTGTTGGGATAGAGTAAAAATCGCTCTTTGTTCTTACGATTTTATTTCATCATTGTAGCACAATTATATTTCAAATGTGCACTCTGTTAGGCAAGCACACGTAACCAACAAATGATCTAGAATTTTAAAAACAACATCGTCATATACTATATTAATTCTTGGTAATCAAACCACATTTTGAGCATGAGAATAGAAAAAAAAAGTGCAGAATAATGAACAGACCTGCTGGCATGTTGTGGAGGTAGTACTTGGGGAAGGCGCATGGAGAGTACATGGTAACGCTAACGCCACAGAAGGGTTGGGTGGAAACTGGGGCTAGTGCGTTGAGAGAGGCATGTTTCATGTCAAGAGCGAGGACCCATGACGTGTCATCTTGAGCCTTTACCTTGGCCCTTATGTAGAGAAGATGGTCATCTTGGATGCTCAGGGTGGGGTTAATGAAAATGAGATTCTTCAGTTCCAATTGTTTGGTCTCATCATTCAGCAGCTCAGGCAATAGAGCGGAATAACGATTCGTGTCGACCGAGATTTCAGCGACATCAACCGTGTGGCCGTCGCGCCAAGCACACCAAGAGAGCTTCCTGTTCCATGTGGTGGCTTTCCAAGCTACACCACTGCTTCCGTAATCAGGTTTATCAAAATCTATCTGGACAAACTTGATCAGATCGCCGCAGCAGGAGACGTCGTATAAGTGCTCCGCAGCGATGCCCGCGACACCGTCCTGGTCGGCGAGGGGAACCCTGGACGCGAGTAACGGGATGTAGTTCATCCCGCAGCAGCCATCGCAGAAGTGCCTCGCAGCCCTGTCCGCGTCACCGTCCTCGTCGGCGAGGGGAACCCCGGATGCGGGGAACGGGATGTACTTGATCAGGTCTCTGCGGATGTAGCTAATCAGGTGGCCGCAGCAGTCTTCGCATAAGTGCTCTGCAGCAGCAACAATGTCCGCGACACCGTCCTCGTCGGCGAGAGGAACCCTGGACGCGGGGAACGGGATGTACTCGATGGCGGGATGCTTGTCGAAGAGGTTGCAGAGTAGCAGTACGCCGCCCAAGAGATCAACCCAGCCCAGCGAGCTTGCTCCGACAGTTATCTGTTTGCAGCTGCGATGTCTATCGAGCAACACTTGGTCGGACTGGGACAAGTCCGGCGGCATAGTCGGCTTGGTTCTGCTCCATGCCCGTGTGGTGGAGGAGAAGACGTAGGCGTGATACCTCCAGCAGTTGATAGGGCGAACCCGATCGAGGAAAGCCACGGCGAAGTGGCCGCCGCCGCAGGGCAAGATGCCAAACTGCTGGGCCTGGAAGGCTTGGATCTGAGCGTCCGGTTCGGGAAGCAGGTGCAGCGACGGGCGCTTACTGGACGGGCCGCGGGCGGAGTAGACGAAGTGGTGGACGGAGCCCCGCTCGGGGACGTTGAGGGTGACGCAGAAGAGCACGAAGGGTCCCTCGGCGCAGATGAGCAGGGGCTGGGTGTCGGAGTAGTCGTCGCCTTCGAGGCCGGGGCAGTGGACGGAGAAGTGGGAGACGGCCGGCGGGTCGGCGAGGCAGAAGGACACCTCGACGGCCTGGCCCTCCGCCGTGCGGCACTCGGCGGTGGTCTCGTTCCGGTCGTCGGAGATGCGGCCCGCCTTGTTGAGTAAGGCCCAGTCGGGGTGGCCGGAGCGCGGGGCGCCCGCCAGGGCGGAGGGCCGGACGGGAACGGCGCGGGGCGCCATGGATCTGGAGGTGAGCTAGGACAGGATTTGGGGAACTAGAAAGATATGATCTTTTTGGGGGGAAAACGGTGTGAGACCAGAAGATTGGCAGCGGCTTAGATTCGCGGGTGCAAAGGCGTGACGGGCGATGGCAAGCGGCGATTTGGTTGATGCTCTGTTTCTCTCTGCCGCTGGCTGCGACCTGCGAGGGGAGCGCTTTTGTTCACCGTGGAACACCCGACTCCGACTCGAAACATAATCGCTAGCCAAGGTGGCCAAATAGGCCGGTCCCGTGTGCCCGGGCCCGTGGTGGGCCTGGCCTGTCATGTTTATGATTGGGCCGTGCCTGCGCCGCGAGGTTTACTTCTTCAGTCTTTTTTTATACTAACCCTACAAAACAGCCGAAATAGGTCAAAAAGCCAAAATCAGGTGGGCTAATAAGCTAACGCTTTGGATGTCTTCATTGGAGAGCTCCGTATTGAATTGGTCTGAATTTCAAATCAGTGAAGAAACTGAAATGGAACGAATATGAATTCACCTGTTTGGTTGTCCCGTGAATTGACCCTTGAAATGCCTCTGAGATTTCAATATCAAATCCTGTTTGGATGATAAACTTTGGAATTGCATAGCTACATTACCAGGGTATACCTTGTTCTACATGACTCAAAATTGAAATCTTACTACGAATAAATATATAGCAACGAAAATAAATAAATATTCTAGAAATGCATCAGGAAAACGCAAATGGTTATACATGGACAACAATATATTGCATGTTTCCTCCACTCAATAATTATTGCAGTTTTGTTGCTGTCAAGAATATCAGGAACAGAGCATGTATTGCAGTCTGAATTTTTTTTTAGAAAGGCATAACATATCGGAACTGAATTTTGCCTAGAGCAACGTTCAGGTTTATTCTTACTTCCTTGTGTAATTTTGTTTATAAAGGCCTAGATCAAAATGACAAAAACAACACACACTATCAGTTTTGGTGAACTGATTAGATCAAATTGATGAAAACAACGTAGAATTTTATGCTGTCTAACAGAGCAGAAGCGAACTTTCTGCTGTCGAAAGGAGCAGCACACATGCTACCGTACATGTTCAGTTTGCTGTCGAACAGAGCAACATACATGCTTCATTCCCTCACTATAAACATACACGCATGCAAAACATACAACATTTTTTAAGAACTCCATGAAAGCAAATTTCAAACGAATCAACGAAGCGCGACGTGCCGACGCGCACTACCCGCTAGTCCCTTCAATCGGCTTATGGATCAACGAAACTTCAGTAATCTGCATAACAAGAGGAGTTGTCAGCTGTGGTCATGCTATAGAAGAGGAGCTGCAGCTCCATAACAAAATTCGGATGAGAAAATTCTGTAGTCCAGTGTGATCTAAACTTTAGGAGCCATGGTAGGAAACTTAATACCCATACTGAACACTTGTCTACATTAGTTGTCCATCCAAACGGCTGTATTGCTGCTAGTTCAATACCGAATCCATTTCCTAGGCTCCAATGGAGACATCCAAACGCAGTGTAAACGTTTCAGTGGGCTGGCCCGTTTTCTTGTTGTATTGTGCCTGGGCTAGGGGGCACGGCACATGTGTCGGCCTTGCACGATGTGTGTATTAGGCGTGCTTGAGTGGGTCGTGCCGGCCCATCTGGCCAGGTCTGATCACTAGAGCGGACCTTGAACACCCTTAAACGTCTAGACAAATAGCCCGATCAAGAAACTGCCACCAACTCTCTTTATACCCTATTCAATCATTCGATCAGGCTGATGACCCACGAGTATAGCGTCAATCATACTTCTTTCAATAAGTAAGAGTGTCGAACCCAACAAAAAGCAGAAGGAATTGATAAACGATTTCAGCAAGGTATTCTCGGCAAGTGTTGTAAAAGAGTATTAACAGATAATTTGATAGCAAGGTAATTCGTAGCAAATAAATAGTAACCAAAGTAACAGGGTGCAGCAAGATAGCCCAATCATTATATTGCAAAGGACAAGCCAGGAGTATTTCCAACAGTGATCAAAACGTTCTCGAGGACACATGTGAATTTCGTCTAGTCACGTTCATCATGTTTTAGTTAATTCACGTTCACCACTTTGATAAATTGATATGTGGATGGACCGGTGCTAGGGTGCTATTCTTACTTAATAAACAACCCACTTATGATTACTCCCTCCCACAAGCATCCACAACTATGAAAGAAAATTAAGATAAATCTAACCATAGCATGAAACATGTGGATCCAAATCAGCCCTTACGAAATAATGCATAAACTAGGGTTTAAGCTTCTGTCACTCTCACAACCCATCATCTAGTTACTACTCCACAATGCCTTCCCCTAGGACTAAATATGATGAAGTGTCGTGTAGTCGACGTTCACACGACACCACTAGAGGGAGAACAACATACATCTTATCAAAGCATTTACAATTCATCATATTTTCAGAAAGGGTCTATGTAAGAGCTTTTTATTTAGCAAATTACTCATACTCAGCTATCATATAGTCTTCCATGATTATTGGCGGTTAAAGCATATTCTTAGAACAAACCATTTCAGCCAGACATAGAGGAACATAGGGGTTTAGTGTTTCACCTCCCAAATTATTTATCTCAGGGATAATGTCAACAATAATAACTCATGATCACCTATATTCAATTGGATATATGTGTCTGGATCGTTCCTTACCACATGATGCTTGCCAAGTGAAAGATCGTGGATGTCGCCTAGAGGGGGGCTGAATAGGCGCTTTAAAAATAATTACGGTTTAGGCTTGAACAAATGCGGAGTAAAACTAGCGTTTAATTTGTCAAGCACAAAACCTAAAATGACTAGACTCACCTATGTGCACCAACAACTTATGCTAAGCAAGATAAACAACTAGGTGATAGCAAGATATATGACAAGAAACAATATGGCTATCACAAAGTAAAGTGCATAAGTAAAGGGCTCGGGTAAGAGATAACCGAGGCACGCGGAGACGATGATATATCCCGAAGTTCACACCCTTGCGGATGCTAATATCCGTTTGGAGCGGTGTGGAGGCACAATGCTCCCCAAGAAGCCACTAGGGCCACCGTAATCTCCTCACGCCCTCGCACAATGCAAGATGCCGTGATTCCACTAAGGAACCTTTGAGGGCGGTCACCGAACCCGTACAAATGGCAACCCTTGGGGGCGGTCACCGAACACGTACACTTTGGCAACCCTTGGGGGCAGTCACCGGAACCCGTCAAATTGCTCGGGGCGATCTCCACAACCTAATTGGAGACCCCGACGCTTGCCCGGAGCTTTACACCACAATGATTGAGCTCCGAACACCACCAACCGTCTAGGGCACCAAGGTACCCAAGATGAACAAGCTCAAGGGTACCAAGCACCCAAGAGTAATAAGCTTCTCAACTTGCAACTTCCACGTATCACCGTGGAGAACTCAAGCCGATGCACCAAATGCAATTGCAAGGGCAGACGGAGTGCCCAAGTCCCTCACTCTAAAATCCCACCAAAGAAACAAAAGCTATGGAGGAAAAGGAGAGGAAGAACAAGAAGGAGAACACCAAGAACTCCAAGATCTAGATCCAAGGGATTCCCCTCACATAGAGGAGAAAGTGATTGGTGGAAGTGTGGATCTAGATCTCCTCTCTCTTTTCCCCCAAAAAACTAGCAAGAATACATGAAGGGATTGAGAGATAGAAAGCTCCAAGAGGTCAACAATGGTGGGGGGAAAAGCTTGTAAGAGGATTAGGGTTGGAGGTGGAAGAAGGGGGGTATAAATACCCCAAAGAAAAATGTGGCCGTTGCACACAGCCGCCACCCCCTGGCACCCGGACAAAAGGGGTCCGGGCACCAGGACCCAACAGAGAAAAACACCACACAAACCCGGGCACCCAGAGGGGGCCGAGAGGAGGGGGCGGAGGAGCCCGGGCACCCGGGTCCAAGACCCCGGGCACCCGGGGTGATCAGAGGAGGAGAGGGAGCGCCCCGGATGACCCCGGGCACCCGGGGGGCGATACCCCGGGCACCCGGACCGGCCAGAGAGGTCACAATGGAGGAGCTCGGGTGACCCCGGGCACCCGGTGGTCAAGGACCGCGGGCACCCGCACTAGGCAGAGAGATGCGGGAACCGGTAAAATTGAAACGACCACAACTTTTGCAAACGAACTACGAATTTGATGAAACCAAGTTTGTTGGAAAGCTAGAGACAAGGGCTAACACAATCTTGATAGAAATAAGAAGAAATAGAAACTGAGAAAATACCCAAGATAAAATGGTGAGAACCCCTTTCTCAAATAAGACCGATAAAAACTCCAACACCGAAAACGTAAAAGAAGATGCATAGGAAATCGGTTTTCGATGAACTAGAGCTTGTCAAGAAGATAACCACAAGCTCTAAAATCTCACAAAGAGAAAAGCCAAACAATAACCAAGAAATATTATGCCAAAGATGCAAAGGTTTGAGCTCTCTACGAACGATACGAATAAGCTACTCACTCGAGAGCCCCCCTTGATAGTACGGCTATCGATCATATAATCCGGTCTCCCAACTAACACCATGAGACCGGTAAAATAGAAACCTATCAAGGACAAACCTTTGCCTTGTGCATAATCCATTTGATCTAGATGATGAAGATCTTGACCTCCTCAACTTGTACCACCTTTCTTGATTGCGCTAGCTTGATGAAGACTAGTAGATTGCTCCCCCATACTCCACTATGGGTGAGCCACTCCTTCGGCACATCCTCACAAGTTCATTTTCACCACAATGGACGGCAAGCTTCAAGCATGATCTCTTCTTGATGCTCCACTTGAACTTGCAAACCGCAATCTTGATGACGATCACCACTTGATGTCATCCGCATGATATCTTCCTTTTGATGCACGACCATGGAAACATACCTAACCCCACAAACAATTCTCAAATAGACCATGGGTTAGTACACAAAGCGTAATGGACAATGCTTACCATACCATCGGATCACTTGATCCCTCTCAGTACATCTTGTACGCTTTGTGTGTTGATCAACTTGATTCGTTCTTGACTTAGTCTTGATCAAACTTTTATCTTTCTAACTCTCTTCATTTGGATGATGTCTTGAAGGTAAACATGAATGATCACACAATATTCTTCTTCAAGACATGCTTGCAATAAGCTCAACACTCACATGACCAAACTTTGGATAATTCCTTAATAGCACCTTGGTCAACACATAAACTCCTTGAAACCAACACATGGACTTCAAGAAATGCCTATGGACAAATCCTTCAACTATAACTCAATGCAACCATTAGTCCATAGAGAATGTCATCAATTACCAAAACCACACATGGTTGCACCGCATGTCCTTTAATCTCCCCCATTTTGGTAATTGATGATAATCATTTTCAAGAGAGTTTCTATAAGGAATTATGCATCACCATGCAATGCAACAACCAATAGTGCATGCGTATGAGATGCAAATGCTAAGGGACAAAACCAAAGCAAGAGGAGATATCTCTCTAAACCTACTCCACAAAACTCTCTGAAACTTCTCCCCCATTGGCATCGATTGCCAAAATGGGAAAAAAGCTTAGAAGGCCAATATAAAAAGTGTTCCCCCATAAATTGTGTATTTCTCAACAAGAGAGAGGAGTGCCATACACAAATCCAAAGGTAAATACTTGGAGGAAGACAAACTATATTGAGGCACAAAGATTGCTAAAGAAAGGTATGCCACAAAGACATAACAAAGAGAGACACAAGCAATCAAGCAATCAAAAGATACCAATTGAAGCAAGCAATCAAAGGATATCAATTGAACCAACTAGACCAAGGATCCTATGAGCCACATGAATAAAGGATATTATGATATGAGCAAAGAAGTGTTCTAAAGAAACTAAAGAAGCTCCCCATGATTTGTGCACGCATAAGAATTTTTGTATTTGGATACACAGTACACAAAATAGGATCATAGCTCCCCCAAAATCAATAGAAACTCACAGTAAGTGCAAGTGAGCATATAGGAAACAAAGCCTAGCACTTGCAACAGACCAATGGTTGAGCAACATGTAAAAGAGGCAACTTAAGAATAGGCTCAACCAAAATGATGTGTGTGAGTCATGACAAAGCACTTGAGAAGACTAATATAAGGATGAGCATAAAGCATCAACATAGTCTTGGATAAAAGAGATACACGGTGCATGACATGTCCTCCCCACACACACCCAACAAGCAAATGGGTTCACAAGCTCACTAAAAAGTGAATTCACAATAAGGCTTGCGACAACCCATGGTGAAGATAGAAGATGAAAGCCGCATCAAGATGAGGGAAAGGCCTCGTAAAGACAAGCATGAGGAAAATAGTATTCACCACACAAGAGTGCAACAAGATGCAAAGATATAAGATCCGCACTCAAGACATATCCTTTCACGGAGCCACCTAGGAAATACAAAGGAAAGAAGGGTGGACGTGAAAGAATAAAGATATCCACTAAAGATGTAACTTCTCTCAAGTGTATAAGATTCTAGGTAGATGAATCATGATGATATCAATCCACAAAGAAGGATGCACACAAGAAATGGTTACTCAAGGAAAGAATAAGATACCCAAACGGAAGTCATAAAATATACTGATAAGATCTTTGCTTGAAAAGCATATCATAAGGCTAAATATTGTCTTATTGTATATCAAAGAATTCCACACACGAACATCAAAGACATCACAACTAGCAACAAGAGATCATTGTTGGGATGCTTTGAGAACGGAAACATGTATCACAAGAAAGAATGAATAACATGCCATGATGCAACCTGCACAAGGTTGATGCAAGAAATGTGTGCATGAAGTAGATGATGATACTTGTTACCGATATATCAATGGAAGGATGTAGTAGATACCAATTAAAGGTAGATAGTAGTTCAATGATCATCCTAGCTTGACTCCAATAACCACATGGTGACACCACCTTCCTTGTGAGTGAGCCGAGCATCCAATGCATCTCCAATTGTTTCTAGAACAACAACACAAACAAAATGGTACCCAAACTCATTGGGACCAAAGAGTTAGAGAACCAACAATACATATGACAAAATCCACATAAATATGTGCATATAGATATGAAAATGAATTTCATGCACATCTCATCCAATTTAAGACTTGGTGGAGTTTCCCCTATATATTGGGTCAAAGAAAGAAAGCATGCCAAAGAAACTACATGAAGTTAATAAGCATGTTCAAGACTTTCAAGAACCGATACCAATTGACAAAGAAATACCAAGTGAAGAAAAGATACCAAATGAATAAATCATCACTTTGGGGATATCAATAAAAGATACATCGAGGAAACAGATATCCATTGATACACACAAAAAATATCAAACTCCCAAACGAGAGAATGGTTCCAAACAAACCAAGCTCTCTACAAGTTTCATGATGGCACAAAGTACCAAAAAGAAATGGTTTGCGTTCCACCAACACACACTTGATAAGGATCACAAGCTGAGTGTTGTATAGATAATAGGATAGCTCCCCCCAAATTAGTGTATTGTAGACAATTTGCATTTGAATACAAAATGCACAAGGTGGGATCACCACTTTCACTATATCTAGAAAACACTAGACAAGATCAAGAAACAAACAAGATCCACAAGTGGTATGGAAGACAAAGGGAGTTGACACAATCCTTGGCAGGAGATAAGGCAGAAAAGAGCAAAAGCCAATGTAAAGATGATCAATAATTTCTACCCCACAAGTGAGTACCAATTGTCAAAAGACAAGAAGTATTTGGAAATAATTCCCGGTGGTAGAAAGCAAGGATATCCAACATCATCTTCACACCAACCACAAACAAATTTGCCACTTGTAGACCTAACATGCCACCTAGCAACAAGATAATTTACAATATCAACTCTAGGTGACAACATCTCAAATGTACACATTTTCTAGGCTAGTAATATACATAGCATATTACTCCCCCATAATGTGATACCAATTAAAGATAAACAAGAGGCAAATAAAAGGATCCAACAAGAGACAATTAATGGGCTATTTAGAATTTGAATTTCTCATGAGAAGACATGCCACATAGTGACTAGATAATCTTGTAATATCAATACTAGATGGTATTCCTCATGTACACACACATTTATAGGATTGTAAGGCGGACAAAGCACATTATTTCCCAAAAAATGGGATTTTCCATTAATCTCTCACAAGAGCCAACTAAGATACAAACAAGATGCGCAAAGGCTCAATGCTCTACACACACGTACATGATGTGCAAACCAACACACACATACAAGATTACTCAAGAAAAGCAACTTGGAGGCACAACATATACAAACACATGCAAGTAACAAAACCAAAACATGCATACATGCAAGTAACTTTCAATGTAAACAACTTAAGTACAAGTTACCGGAAGGAGGCACGTTGGATATAGGATAGAAACTTGATAACCCAATTGACTTGGCTTGAGACAATAAGAATGATGAAGTCCCCTTAATTCTTCATAATGTAGCCAAGTCTCCAATGCCCTCCAACACCTATTGATCAAGTTTGAGCTAGTTGGTCCCCAACCAAGTTGGGTCCTAAGAGGTTAGTCACAATAGGCTTGGCAACCTAAATGGTTCTTTGCTTGAAACCACTTTGAGTACCAACAAACTTGGCAAACAAATTGCCAACCTTATCCTTCCCAAGAGAATAGATATCAACAATAATAATTGGGTTGGATAAGTTACCACTAGTGCATGAAGAAGCAAGGTGACCTTTCTCACGACATAGGTAGCAACGTCTACTCTTCACTTTCTTCTCACTTGATTTCTCAACTTGAGAAGCATTAGCTTGAGTTTTCTTGGGAAGAGGCCTTTCTTCAACTTGAGGTTGAGCATGAGAATGAACTTGTGGTCGCTTCCCTTGTTGCTTGTCACTAATGGCCTTCTTCTTCAAAGGGCAAGATCTAACATGATGCCCTTCAATTTTGCACTTGAAGCAAACAATCTTGGCCGAATTCTTAACTTGTTCTTGGCCCTTCTTCTTGTTGATCTTGGACTTCTTCTTCTTATTGGAGTTGAATCCAAGTCCACCTTTGTCATTGGGGGATTTTCGCACACTCAAGATATTGTTGAGTGTGGATTTCCCTTCATGACTCTTTTCCAAGTCTTTCTTCAAAGAAGAGACTTGGGCCTTGAGCTTTTTGATTTCCTCTACATGGTTAGTCTCAACACAAGTACTAAAGGAAGTATATGCTTCATCGTTAGAGCAACAAGGCAAGGAAATCAATTCATCACAAGATGTACCAACATTGTGAGTAGATGAATTACAAGAACTAGCACATGGCAATATAGCATGTTGACTTGAACTAGTGCTAGTATCCACATGAGGCTCACTAGATGTTACCTTAGGAATCATGGCCTCATGAGCCATCTTTAGCACATTATGGGATACTAGAAGATCAACATGAGAGCTTGAGTGCTTTTCATGACTTTCTTCCAATTTCCTGTAATTGCTAGATAGCAACTCCAGTTGAGCCCGTAGCTCAATATTCTCCTTCAAGATGGATGCTTCACAAGTAATAGAGTTAGTAGCAAAAGCATCATCAATAATAGCAAGAGGAGAAGGCAACTTGGCAAGCTCTTTTGAATAAGAAGCTTTAAGTTGAGCATGAGACTCGGTGAGTTTGATGAGCTCACCCTTGATGACCCTTGAGCCATTTTCGAGGTGCTTTAAATCCTCAAGGAGTCTAGCATTAGCAACTTCAAGCTTAGAATTTTAGTTTCAAAATCATTGGCCACCTCAAGAGCTCTATCATGTGATTCCTTCACTCTAGACAATTCTAGAGCAAAAGTCTCCTCAAGAGATTCTTTGGTGGTTTGTTCAAGGTCAAGAGCTTGAGAGAGGTCCGCGATCTCATTAGCGTAATCACGCTCATGACCTTCCATTTTCTCAATGGTGACCTCATGCTCCTCGAGATGAGATTCCAACTCCTCAATATATTTCTTGTCCTCAACGGCAATGGACATAATTTCCATGAAGTTGGAACGAGCAATTTTATTTTTATGAAGAGCTTTAAAAACCATTTCCCCCTTAATTTTGAAGGAGGCAACATTATCATTCTCTTCATCATTATCCTCATCATTATTAGCAATAACATCATCTTCAAGAGACATATTAAGGTTCAAAGTAGGAGATACCTTTGAAGCCTTAGCCATAAGGCAAAAAGCAATAGATGATGATGTAGGATCCCTTGAAACAACGTTGAAGACCACATCTTGCTCCATGGAGTGTTGGGTTTCCTCTACATTGTTAGCACAACAACTCGAGGAGATACATGCATTTTTATCATGGCAACAAGATATGGCAAGCATACCATCATGAGATTTAGTCAAGCAATTTCTACATTATATGCACGGACTATCAACACAAGCATGAGAAACATGTAAGGTGCACGAAGTGTTAAAGTCCAAAGATGGAGCATTGCAACAAGATAGTGATGAAGAGTCATCAACGATAAGCACACTATCACCATTGCAATGGCCAACACTACTCACCATAACATTACCTTGTGGCAATCCACATGTAGGTGAAGTAGAAGAAGTTGAGAAGGCAACATGGCCGGAGGTGGAGGGAGAACAATCATCCCCACAAATCTTGGACACACCATATTTATCTTGAAGCTTTGTCCATAACTCATGAGCATCCCGGAAGGGCATGAGTTGAAATATAACTACATTGCTCAAAGCATCGAAAAGAACATTAGAAGCTTGAGCATTGAGATAAGAGTTTTTCTCATCCTCTAAAGATAATCTTTGGGGATCTTTTGGAGGAGAAAAACCCATATCTACAATTCGCTCTAAATTTGGGTCCATGACCCTAAAGAGATTAAGCATGTGAATTACACAAACATCAAAATTTGTGCCATTGAAACTAAGAGTGTCAGAGAATCCTAATACCCTAGTTGACATCTTTACTCTCTAAGCGGTTAAGCCTAACAAAGAGAGACGAGGCTCTGTTACCAATTGAAAGATCGTGGATGTCGCCTAGAGGGGGGTGAATAGGCTTGAACAAATGCGGAATAAAACTAGCATTTAATTTGTCAAGCACAAAACCTAAAATGACTAGGCTCACCTATGTGAACCAACAACTTATGCTAAGCAAGATAAGCAACTAGGTGATAGCAAGATATATGATAGGAAATAATATGGCTATCACAAAGTAAAGTGCATAAGTAAAGGGCTCGGGTAAGAGATAACCGAGGCACGCGGAGACGACGATGTATCCCTAAGTTCACACCCTTGTGGATGCTAATCTCCGTTTGGAGCGGTGTGGAGGCACAATGCTCCTCAAGAAGCCACTAGGGCCACCGTAATCTCCTCACGCCCTCGCACAATGCAAGATGCCGTGATTCCACTAAGGGACTTTTGAGGGCGGTCACTGAACGCATACAAATGGCAACCCTTGGGGGCGGTCACCGAACTCGTACGCTTTGGCAACCCTTGGGGGCGGTCACCGGAACCCATAAAATTGCTCGGGGCGATCTCCACAACCTAATTGGAGACCCCGACGCTTGCCCGGAGCTTTACACGACAATGATTGAGCTCCGAACACTACCAACCGTCTAGGGCACCAAGGCACCCAAGATGAACAAGCTCAAGGGTACCAAGCACCCAAGAGTAATAAGCTTCTCAACTTGCAACTTCCAGGTATCACCATGGAGAACTCAAACCGATGCACCAAATGCAATGGCAAGGGCACACGGAATGCCCAAATCCCTTACTCTAAAATCCCACCAAAGCAACAAAATCTATGGAGGAAAAGGAGAGGAAGAACAAGAAGGAGAACACCAAGAACTCCAAGATCTAGATCCAAGGGGTTCCCCTCACATAGAGGAGAAAGTGATTAGTGGAAGTGTGGATCTAGATCTCCTCTCTCTTTTCCCCCGAAAAACTAGCAAGAATCCATGAAGGGATTGAGAAATAGAAATCTCCAAGAGGTCAACAATGGTGGGGGGAAAAGCTTGCAAGAGGATTAGGGTTGGAGGTGGAAGAAGGGGGGGTATAAATACCCCCAAGAAAAATGTGGCCGTTGCACACAGCCGCCACCCCGGGCACCCGGACAAAAGGGGTCCGGGAACCCGGAGCCAACAGAGAAAAACACCACACAACCCCAGGCACCCGCAGGGGGCCGAGAGGAGGAGGCGGAGGAGCCCGGGCACCCGGGTCCAAGACCCCGGGCACCCGGGGTGATCAGAGGAGGAGAGGGAGCGCCCCAGATGACCCCGGGCACCCGGACCGGCCAGAGATGTCACAATGGAGGAGCTCGGGTGACCCTGGGCACCCGCACTAGGCAGAGAGATGCGGGAACCGGTAAAATTGAAACGACCACAACTTTTGCAAACGAACTCCGAATTTGATGAAACCAAGTTTGTTGGAAAGCTAGAGACAAGGGCTAACACAATCTTGATAGAAATAAGAAGAAATAGAAACTGAGAAAATACCCAAGATAAAATGGTGAGAACCCCTTTCTCAAATAAGACCGATAAAAACTCCAACACCGAAAACGCAAAAGAAGATGCATAGGAAATCGGTTTTCGATGAACTAGAGCTTGTCAAGAAGATAACCACAAGCTCTAAAATCTCACAAAGAGAAAAGCCAAACAATAACCAAGAAATATTATGCCAAAGATGCAAAGGTTTGAGCTCTCTACGAACGATACGAATAAGCTACTCACTCGAGAGCCCCCCTTGATAGTACGGCTATCGATCCTATAATCTGGTCTCCCAACTAACACCATGAGACCGGTAAAATAGAAACCTATCAAGGACAAACCTTTGCCTTGTGCATAATCCATTTGAGCTAGATGATGAAGATCTTGACCTCCTCAACTTGTACCACCTTTCTTGATTGCGCTAGCTTGACGAAGACTAGTAGATTGCTCCCCCATACTCCACTATGGGTGAGCCACTCCTTCGGCACATCCTCACAAGTTCATTGTCACCACAATGGACAGCAAGCTTCAAGCATGATCTCTTCTTGATGCTCCACTTGAACTTGCAAACCGCAATCTGGATGACGGTCACCACTTGATGTCATCCGCCATGGGTTATATGATATCTTCCTTTTGATGCACGACCATGGAAACATACCTAACCCCACAAACAATTCTCAAATAGACCATGGGTTAGTACACAAAGCGTAATGGACAATGCTTACCATACCATCGGATCACTTGATCCCTCTCAGTACATCTTGTACGCTTTGTGTGTTGATCAACTTGATTCGTTCTTGACTTAGTCTTGATCAAACTTTGATCACGCGAAGTTTGCACCAACTCTCGAGGTGAGAAAGGGCTAGCAATGATGGAAGGGTGAGAGTGCGTATAATCCATGGACTCAACATTAGTCATAAAGAACTCACATACTTATTGCAAAAATCTACAAGTCATCAAAACCAAGCACTACGTGCATGCTCCTAGGGGGATAGATTGGTAGGAAAAGACCATCGCTCGTCCCCGACCGCCACTCATAAGGAGGACAATCAAAGAAACACCTCATGCTTCAAATTTGTTACACAACGGTTACCATATGTGCATGCTACGAGACTTGCAAAGCTCAACACAAGTATTTCTCAAATTCACAATTACTCAACTAGCACGACTCTAATATCACCATCTTCATATCTCAAAACAATCATCAAGTATCAAACTTCTCATAGTATTCAATGCACTCTATATGGAAGTTTTTATTATACCCATCTTGGATGCCTATCATATTAGGACTAATTTTATAGCCAAAGCAAATTACCATGCTGTTCCAAAAGACTCTCAAAATAATATAAGTGAAGCATGAGAGATCAAATGATTTCTATAAAATAAAACCACCACCGTGCCCTAAAAGATATAAGTGAAGCACTAGAGAAAAATTATCTAGCTCAAAAGATATAAGTGAAGCACATAGAGTATTCTAATAAATTCCGATTCATGTGTATCTCTCCCAAAAGGTGTGTACAGAAAGGATGATTGTGGTAAACTAAAAACCAAAGACTCACATAAAAGACGCTCCAAGCAAAACACATATCATGTGGTGAATAAAAATATAGCCTCAAGTAAAGTTACCGATAGACGAAGACCAAAGAGGGGATGGCTTCCGGGGCATCCCCAAGCTTAGGCTTTTGGTTGTCCTTGAATTTTACCTTGGGGTGCCTTGGTAATCCCCCAATCTTAGGCTCTTGCCACTTCTTATTCCAAAATCCATCAAATCTTTACCCAAAAACTTGAAAACTTCACAACACAAAACTTAAACAGAAAATCTCATGAGCTCCGTTAGTATAAGAAAACAAATCACCACTTTAAGGTACTGTAATGAACTCATTCTTTATTTATATTGGTGTCAAAAATACTGTATTCCAACTTCTAGATGGTTCATACCCCCCGATACTAGCCATAGATTCATCAAAATAAGCAAACAACACACGAAAAACAGAATCTGTCAAAAACAGAACAGTCTGTAGTAATCTGTATCCAACGTATACTTCTGGAAATCCAAAAATTCTACCAAATTAGGAAGACCAGGGTAATTTGTATATTCATCTACTGCAAAAAGAATCAGGGTAAAAGCTCTTTTCTGTGATTTATGAAAATTATTTTTGTGAGAGCAAAGTTTCTGTCTTTTCCAGCAAGATCAAACAACTATCATCCAAGAAGATCCTAAAGGCTTTACTTGGCACAAACACTAATTAAAACATAGAACCACATCTAAACAGAGGCTAGATGAATTATTTATTACTAAACAGGAACAAAAAGCAAGGAGCAAAAATAAAATTGGGTTGCCTCCCAACAAGCGCTATCGTTTAACGCCCCTAGCTAGGCATAAAAACAAGAATAGATCTAGGTATTGTCATCTTTGGTGGGCAATTCTTCAATTGAACACTTATAACCCTTAGGAAATTCTTTATTTTTGATGATGATCAAACTCTTAGGCAAGAAATAAAGAGATTCGTTTGTAGCAAAAGGTTCCTTAATGATAGCGAAAAAGTTGGGGTGAATACTTATTGATTTGAGATCTTCATTCTCCTTACTAGAAGATTCACCCTTATTTTTAGGAACATACATAAACTTGGAAACTTTGGTAGGAGGAAGGTTTGAGGTGTTTCTAACGGCAGAAAAGGCTGACCCTAAGTTGGTAATAATATCCTCAAGTTTATCAATTCTAATGGAATCTTGATCTATTTTTTCATTAACTATGGGTTCCTTTTCTCTAAAAAAAATCAGAGTAACTCCTACCTTAGATCCATATTGGGTAATTTGGTTGTGGATATTTTTATCCAAATTCTCGATCAACTCTACAGTGGCAATTATTTTCAATAATATCAAGCATTTGCATTACATGTTCCAAAGTTAAAATAGTTCCATTAACCAAAAGAGGTGATGGGCCTAGCAAATCTACCATAGCATTATAAGAATCAAAAGTATGGCTACCCAAGAAATTCCCTCCGGTAATGGTATCAAGAATATATCTATTCCAAGGAGTGATGCCCACGTAAAAATTGCGAAGAAGAACGGAAGTAGATTGCTTCCTAGTGGATCTATTTTGAGCATTGCAAATTCTATACCAAGCATCTTTTAGATTTTCTCCCTCCCTTTGTTTAAAATTAAGAACTTCATTATCGGGAGTATTAACAATGATAGAAGGACTGGCCATGATGGCGAAACAAACGATCTAACACACGAGCACACAAGAGGCAAGCGAAAAGAGGCGAACGAAAAGGGCGAATAAAATGCCAAAGGTGAAGTGGGGAAGAGGAAAACGAGAGGCAAATGGCAAATAATGTAATGCGCGGGATAAGAGTTTGTGATGGGTACTTGGTATGTCTTGACTTGAGCTTAGATTTCCCCGGCAACGGCGCCAGAAATCCTTCTTGCTACCTCTTGAGCATGCGTTGGTTTTCCCTTGAAGAGGAAAGAGTGATGCAGCAAAGTAGCATAAGTATTTCCCTTAGTTTTTGAGAACCAAGGTATCAATCCAGTAGGAGACTACACGCAAGTCGCCTAGTACCTGCACAAACAATCAAGAACCTTGCAACCAACGCGATAAAGGGGCTGTCAATCCCTTCACGGCCACTTGCAAAAGTGAGATCTGATAAAGATAATAAGATAAATATTTTTGGTATTTTTGTTGTATAGATTGGAAAATAAAGATTGCAAAATAGATAGTAAACTAGAATTATAGATCGGAAACTTATATGATGTAAAGTAGACCCGGGGGCCATAGGTTTCACTAGTGGCTTCTCTCATGATAGCATGTATTACGTTGGGTGAACAAATTATTGCCGAGCAATTGATAGAAAAGCGCATAGTTCTGATGATATCTAAGGCAATGATCATGAATATAGGCATCACGTCCGTGTCGAGTAGACCGAAACGATTATGCATCTACTACTATTACTCCACACATCGACCGCTATCCAGCATGCATCTAGAGTATTAAGTTCATAAGAACGGTGTAACGCATTAGGCAAGATGACATGATGTAGAGGGATAAACTCAAGCAATATGATATAAACCCCATCTTTTATCCTCGATGGCAACAATACAATACGTGTCAGTTCCCTTTCTGTCACTGGGATCGAGCACCGCAAGATTGAACCCAAAGCTAAGCACTTCTCCCATTGCAAGGAAGAACAATCTAGTAGGCCAAACTAAACCGATAATTCGAAGAGACTTGCAAAGATATCAAATCATGCATATAAGAATTCAGAGAAGAACCAAATAATATTCATTGATAATCAAGTTCATAAACCCACAATTCATCGGATCTCGGTAAACACACCGTAAAAGAGTATTACATCGAATAGATCTCCAAGAACATCGAGTAGGACTTTGTATTGAGAACCAAAGAGAGAGAAGAAGCCATCTAGCTAATAACTATGGACCCGAAGGTCTGTGGTAAACTACTCACACATCATCGGAGAGGCTATGGTGTTGATGTAGAAGCCCTCCGTGATCGAATCCCCCTCGGGCAGATCACTGGAAAAGGCCCCAAGATGGGATCTCTCGGATACAGAAGGTTGCGGCGGTGGAGAAGTGGTTTCGTGGCTCCCCTGGATGTTTTCAGGGTATGAGAGTATATATCGGCGAAAGAAGTAGGTCGGTGGAGCTGCGAGGGGCCCACGAGGGTGGGGGGCGCGCCTACCCCCCTGGGCGTGCCCTCCTGCCTCGTGGCTTCCTCGCAGAGTTCCAGACTTCCACTCCAAGTCTCCTGGATTGCGTTTGTTCCAAGAAAGATCCTCGCGAAGGTTTCGTTCCGTTTGGATTCCGTTTGATATTCCTTTTCCGCGAAACACTGAAATAGGCAAAAAAACAGCAATTTGCATTGGGCCTTCGGTTAATAGGTTAGTCCCAAAAATAATATAAAAGAGCATATTAAAGCCCATTAAACATACAAAACAGATAATATAATAGCATGGAACAATCAAAAATTATAGATATGTTGGAGACGTATCAGAGAACCATGCAGAACCTCGTTAGCAGTACCTGCACATACAAAAGCAAATACTTGCAGTCAACGCGATCAAGGGGGTTGTCAATCCCCTTGGCGGTTATTTGTAAGGATCAAATCTCGTAGTGGTAGATAGATAAAATAAAAACACAAAATAGAATAATGGTAATAAAATTGTAGTAAGGTATTTTTGGATTTTATATATGATAAAAGTAGACCCGGGTGATACGTCTCCGCCGTATCTACTTTTCCTAACGCTTATGCTCTTCTTTTTTACTCTAATTTGCATGATTTGAATGAAATTAACCCAGACTGATGTTGTTTTCAGCAGAACTACCATGGTATTGTTTTTGTGCATAAATAAAAGTTCTCGGAATTGGAAAAAACTTTTGGAGAATTATTTTGGAATAAATAAAAAATACTGGAACCAAGACCCACTCGAGGGGGGCCCAGATGCCTACTAGGCACCAGGGCGCCTTACCCCTGATACGTCTCCGTCGTATCTATAATTTTTGATTGTTCCATGCCAATATTCTACAACTTTTACATACTTTTGGCAACTTTTTATACTATTTTTGGGACTAACATATTGATCCAGTGCCCAGTGCCAGTTCCTGTTTGTTGCATGTTTTTTGTTTCGCAGAAAATCCATATCAAATGGAGTCCAAACGGGATAAAAACTGACGGAGATTTTTTTGGAATATATGTGAATTTCGGGAAGTGGAATCAACGTGAAGCGATGCCCGAGGGGGCCACGAGGCAGGGGGGCAGGCGCGCCCCTGACCCTCGTGGACACCCTGTAAGGCGGTTGTTGCCCTTCTTTCGCCGCAAGAAAGCTAATATCCGGATAAAAATCGTGTTCAAATTTCAATCCAATCGGAGTTACGGATCTCTGGGAATATAAGAAACGGTGAAAGGCCAGAATCTGGGAGTGCAGAAACAGAGAGAGACAGAGAGACAGATCCAATCTCGGAGGGGCTCTCGCCCCTCCCATGCCATGGAGACCAAGGACCAGAGGGGAAACCCTTCTCCTACCTAGGGAGAAGGTCAAGGAAGAAGAAGAAGAAGAAGAAGGGGGGCTCTCTCCCCCTCTCTCCCGGTGGCGCCAGAACGCCGCCAGGGCCATCATCGTCACCGCAATCTACACCAACAAATTCACCGCCGTTATCACCAACTCTTCCCCCCTCTATGCAGTGGTGTAACTTCTCTTTTACTCGTTGTAATCTCAACTTAAACATGGTGCTCAACGCTATATATTATTTTCCCAATGATGTATGGCTATCCTATGATGTTTGAGTAGATCCATTTTGTCCTATGGGTTAATTGATGATCGTGATTGGTTTGAGTTGCATGTTTTGTTATTGGTACTGTCCTATGGTGCTCTCCGTGTCGCGCAAGCGTGAGGGATCCCCGTTGTAGGGTTTTGCAATATGTTCATGGTTTGCTTATTGTCTACGTTGCGTGAGTGACTGGAACACAAACAAGGATAAGTGGGTCATGGTGTATGGGAATAAAGAGGACTTGATACTTTAATGCTATGGTTGGTTTTTACCTTAATGATCTTTAGTAGCTGCAGATGCTTGCTAGAGTTCCAATCATAAGTGCATATGATCCAAGAAGAGAAAGTATGTTAGCTTATGCCTCTCCCTCAAATAAAATTGCAATAATGATTACCGGTCTAGTTATCGATTGCCTAGGGACAAATAACTTTCTCGTGACAAAAAGCTCTTTACTAAAACTAATTTAGTTGTGTCTTTATCTAAACAGCCCATACTTTTTATTTACACGCTCTTTATTATCTTGCAAACCTATCCAAAAACACCTACAAAGTACTTCTAGTTTCATACTTGTTCTAGGTAAAGCAAACGTTAAGCGTGCGTAGACTTGTATCGGTGGTCAATAGAACTTGAGGGAATATTTGTTCTACCTTTAGCTCCTCGTTGGGTTCGACACTCTTACTTATCGAAAGAGGCTACAATTGATCCCCTATACTTGTTTGTTATCAAGACCTTTTTCTGGCGCCGTTGCCAGGGAGTTATAGCGTGGGGTGAATATTCTCATGTGTGCTTGTTTGCTTTATCACTAAGTAGTTTTTATTTTGTGCTCTTGTTTTCTATCTTTAGTTATGGGTAGGAAACGCAAAATACCAAAAAAATTAGTGGTACCTACTGAACCAATGGTTGAAGAATCACTCAAAATCTATCACACTCCTGAAGCTTTTTATTTGGATCATCTTCAATCCCAATGTGCTCGGGCTGAAACCCCAACTAGCTTAGTTGAGGCCAAATCTTTAGATGAGCATGCTTGTTATGTGCGACACCGCATATCTAAAAAAGGGAAACTTTTACTAGATCAAATTCATCATTTGCAGTGCTATGCTTGGAATTTATGTGAAATATATTATTGTACTTGTTGTTCTAAAGACCCTAAGAAACACCTTCCTTACCAATGTGAGTTTAGTGATAATGGAATCATATCTTCGTATACTAAGGGTGTTTATAATTACTATGATGTTCATCAAATTGAAGAATTTGTTGCTTTTAGGGATACTTGTGAAATTGCTTCTTTTATTGAAGAGTGTGATACTACTCTCTATAAATCTGAAAATTTGGCCATACTTAAATATTGCTATGATAATTATGCTTCTAATCATTATATTAAACCATATATTGAGGACTCCTTCGTTGTCCAAGAAGAGACTAATATTTTGCAGGAGTCTATGGAAGAAGAAATTAATGACATTGTGATCTCATTGGATGAAAAAGATGAGGAGGAGAGTGAAGAACAAAAGGAGGAAGAGCGGATTGATCACCCGTGCCCACCTTCTAATGAGAGTAACTCTTCAACTCATACATTGTTTAATTTCCCTTCGTGCTTACCAAAGGATGAATGATATGATGATTGTTATGATCCGGTTGATTCTTTTGAAATATCCCGTTATGATGATGCTTGCTATGCTTGTGGCCTAGATGTGTTGTAGGGTGAAACCCTAGAGGGGATCTTTTCACACTTGGAGGGGGGAAAGGAGGAAGAACACTCAAGAACACAAAGGCATAAATCACTCAAACAAACCCAATATCACATCCACTAGGGTAGCACACAAAAGATCCACAAGATTACATGAACAATTCAAGGAAAATAGCACTAGGTAAGTTCTTCCCACTAGGTGAGGTATTGATCTTGATCTCCTTCAAGAGGAGGGCTTGATAATCCCAAGGATTCTTCCCAAAGAGGGGTCTTGATCTCCAAGAGGAGGAGGATACAAGGAGCAAAGCTCTCTTTGGTGTTCTAAAATACTTTGCTATCCTACAAATGACCTAGGAGATGCCCTTATATAGTTTAGGGACGAAACAAGTTAAGAGAGGGGGTACAAAGGCCAAAAGGCCAAAAACACGCGGCTGGACCGGAGGGATCCGGGCACCCGGGCAACATGGGTCGGGCACCCGGCCTTCTCAGGGGGCAGCTGGAGGGTGGCCGGGCACCCGGGGGCCCAAGGCCCGGGCACCCAGGGGTGCGCTGGAGGTCGGCTGGTGAGGAGGCCGGGCACCCGGGGCCTCAAGCCCGGGCACCCGGGGCAGTGCCTAGCGGCTGGAGGTGCGGGGACCGGGCACCCGGCCGGCCAAGGCCCAGGCACCCCGGGGGGGCGGCTGGAGGCGGGCAAAGCCCGGACACCCGGGGCTGCAGGTGCCGGGCACTCGGGGTGTCCAGGGGGTTTTGCCTCCTCTCCTCCTTCTTCACTCTTCTCGACCTCTTCTTCTTTCTCTTGCTCCATGGATGCTCACAGCTTCACCTTCTCCTTCTCACGATCATCTCCTTGGTACTCTAGAATGCATAACATCTCTTTATGAGGTAGAACCCAATTCTCATGCGTTTTCGAACGAAACTCGAAGAGGAGAGAATCAACCTCGTTCTCGATGGCGCGTGCACGTGCTCTTGTCATCGGTCCTCGCGGTGCTTGCGGTGGTGAAGTAGTGTCGGTGCGGGTAGGCGAGGGATGCTCCGCATCATCTCCCCCCCCCTTGGGAGAGATCCATCCACGGATCGTGCTCTTCATCACCATGGTACTTGGCCAAGTCTTTGACATTGAAGATGTCGCTTACGTTATACTTGTCACGTGGGATGTCGACCTTGTAGGCTTTGTCGTTGTAGCGTGCTAGCATCTTGAATGGTCCGTCGGCACTCGGGAGTAGCTTGGACTTGCGTTCCTTGGGGAAGCGGTCCTTGCGGAGATGTATCCATACTTGATCACCCGGTTGGAACACCATCGGAGACTTGTTGATGTTGAGCTTGGAGGCTAGTCATTGTACTTGGCGCTCGATCGTGGAACATGTTTCTTCATGCATCTTCTTGAGGTAGGTGGCTCTTGCGCTTGCGTCCATGTTTTCTCATTCTTAAAGCGGTAGAGGGAGAATGTCCAATGGCGACAAAGGGTTGAAGCCGTAGACAACCTCGAAGGGGGACTTGCCGGTTGTAGAATGCCTTGCGTGGTTGTAGGCGTACTCGGCAATGGGTAGGCACTCCTCCCACTCCTTGATGTTCTTCTTTATCAACACGCGTAGGAGAGTTGCAAGCGTCCGGTTGGTGACTTCCATTTGTCCATCGGTTTGAGGGTGGTACGCCGTGGAGAAGAGTAGCTTGATTCCGAGCTTGGCGCATAGCGTCTTCCAAAAGTAGCTTAAGAACTTGACGTCTCGATCCGACACAATTGTCTTTGGCACACCGTGCAACCTCAAGATTTCCCTACAAAAGAGATTGGCAACATGTGAAGCATTGTCTATCTTATTGCATGGTATAAAATGAGCCATTTTAGAGAATCGGTCCACAACAACAAATACGGAGTCCTTGCCATTTTGAGTCCTAGGTAATCCAAGCACAAAATCCATGCTAATATCTTCCCAAGGTTGGTGTGGAATAGGTAAAGGCATATGTAAACCATGGGATTGAGATTGTGACTTAGCTTTGCAACATGTAGAGCACCGGTTGGTGAAGCGGGCGACATCGCGAAACATCTTGGGCCAAAAATAGTTCTTGGAGAGCGTGGCAAAAGTCTTGTCGCGTCCAAAGTGTCCCATGAGTCCACCTCCATGAGCCTCTTGCAAAAGTAACAAACGAAGAGAAGACTCGGGAATGCATAGTTTGTTAGCTCTCATAAGATAACCATCTTTGATATAGTATCATTCCCAAGAAGTATGCGTCACACACTTAGCATAAGGAGTAGCAAAAGTCACATCATGCTCATATAAATCTTTGATATGATCAAATCCAACAACATTCAATTCAAGTTGAGTAAGTAACATGCATTTGCGGGAAAGGGCATCCGCCACAACGTTCTCTTTGCCCTTAATGTACTTGATCACATAGGGGAAAGATTCAATAAATTCACTCCATTTAGCATGTCGTTTATTCAACTTGGTTTGGCCTTTAAGGTACTTAAGTGTCTCATGATCGGTATGTATGACAAACTCATGCGGTCTAAGGTAATGTTCCCAAACATGTAACACACGCACTAAAGCATACAATTCTTTGTCATAGATGGGATAGTTAAGTTGAGCACCGGAGAGTTTTTCACTAAAATATGCAATAGCTCATTTTTCTTGCATCAAAACTCCACCAATTCCATTACCACTTGCATCACAATGAACCTCAAAAGTTTTGTCAAAGTTGGGTAAAGCAAGAATCGGAGCATGAGTAAGCAAAGATTTGAGCTCATCAAAAGCGGTAGATTGCAAAGGTCCCCAAACAAAAGGAGCATTTTTCTTACTCAAGGCATGCAACGGTGCGGCAATAGTGCTAAAATCTTTCACAAAGCGACGATAGAAACCCGCAAGGCCAAGAAAACTACGCACTTGTTGCAAATTGGTGGGTTGTGGCCAAGTTTTAATTGCTTCAATTTTAGACTCATCAACATGGACACCCTTTGAGGAAACAACGAAACCCAAGAAAACAAGCTTGTCAACACCAAAAGTGCACTTTTTCATGTTTGCATAGAGACGTTCCTTGCGAAGAGTTTGCAAAACAGCCCGAACATGTTTTAGATGATCTTTGATGGATTTGCTAAAAACAAGTATGTCATCGAAGTAGACCACAACAAAAACTCCAATGTAAGGACGAAGCACAAAATGCATAAGACGCATGAAAGTACCGGGAGCTTCCGATAAACCCATAGGCATAACCAACCACTCGTACAAGCCAAATTTGGTTTTGAAAGCGGTTTTCCATTCATCACCTTCTTGTATGCGGATTTGATAATAGCCACTTTTAAGATCAATTTTTGAGAAAATGGTGGCACCGCTAAGCTCATCTAGCATATCATCTAGGCGAGGAATGGGATGCCTATAACGAACGGTGATAGCATTGATGGGTCTACAATCGGAGCACATGCGAAAACTACCATCTTGCTTGGGCACAAGTATAACCGGAACGGCACAAGGGCTTAAGCTTTCACGTACATGACCGTTGTCGATGAGTTGTTGTACTTGCCGTTGGATCTCCTTAGTTTCTTCGGGGTTGACGCGGTAGGGAGCCTTGTTCGGAAGAGGTGCTCCGGGGATGAGGTCGATCCTATGTTCAATGCCACGTAGAGGAGGAAGACCGGGAGGTAGCTCATCGGGGAAGACATCCTCGAATTCCTGCAACAAGTTAGAAAACACTAGAGGAAGAGGATTAGGAGTGTTAGTTTTTGCCACCTCATCTTTGCATAGGAGAACAAAGTGGATGACACTCGATGGGTTCTCACACACTTCTCTCATCTCTCTTTTTGTGGCTAGGAGGACTAAGTTTTTCTCTCTTGGCGAAGAGGCGCTCAATTTTGGCTTGTGGCTCTCACTTTCTTTTGGTGGATCACTCTCTCACTAGGATCTCCACGATGGGTGGATGCTTGCTTATCGGCGATCACTTGGCTTGGTGACATTGGTCGAAGCACATATTCCTTGCCTTTCATCTTGAAGCTATAGTAGTTGGTTCGTCCGTTGTGGATGACTCCACGGTCAAATTGCCAAGGTCGTCCCAAGAGAAGGTGGCACACCGACATAGGAACTACATCACACTCCAAGGTGTCCTCGTAGGCGCCAATCTTGAAAGAAACTTGCACCGTATGCTCCACTTGAATGGTGCCGGAGTCGCTTAGCCATTGCACCTTGTAGGGACGAGGGTGCTTCTTCTTGACCAATTGGAGCTTGGAACATAGCTCGTCGCTTGCCAAGTTGTGACAACTTCCTCCGTCGATGATGACCTTCACGGAACGCCCGTTGATGCCGGCCTTTGTGTGGAAGATGTGGCACCGTTGGTCTTCATCTTGATGGTGTTGGAGCGTCAAGACCTTGGAGACCACGAGAGAGGGACTTGAATCATTGTCACAAAACACTTGATCATCTTCATCTTCGTTGACACGCCGGTGCATGGCCACGTGCTCAAGGGCTTCCATTTCTTCTTCACTCATCGAGTCATATGTGCCATCATCGTTGAAGATCATGGTTCGCTTGTTGGTGCACTCGAAGGACTTGTGTCCTCGGCCACCACATGTGAAGCACTTGAGAGAACTTGTCTTGACGGGGTCGTTCGGTGGCGCCGAAGATGAGGGAGTCTTGGATTTGTAGTTGCTTGCCGGAGAACGAGTCGAGGAAGGCGTAGCTTGCTTGGAACTTGACTTGTCGCCGGTACTTGGTGATGCTCTAGTTGAGGTAGGAGTTGCCGAAGTCGCGGGAGCTTGAGAGTAGGAGCCGTAGGTCTTGGACGAGTACTTGGCATATTTGAAGTCATCTTGGACTTGTTGCTCGGCCTTGGTCGCTTGATGAACTAGCTCGAGAAGGTTTGAGTATGGTTGGAAGTCGACAATCCGCTTGATTGGGTGGTTGAGGCCGTTCAAGAAGCGTGCCATTGTTTGCTCGTATCATGGCAATCTCCATTTCTTGGTAGTATTCTTCCACCATCTCCGTGCCTTGTTTGAGGAGTTGCAACTTCTTGAAGAGATCACGGGTGTAGTGTGTAGGCACGAAGCGAGCTCTCATGACATCCTTCATTTCCGTCCACGTTGTGATTGGTGGTTCGCCTCTTGTATGTCGTCGCTCGATCACTTGTTCCCACCAAATGAGAACATAGTCTTGGAACTCGAGGGAGGCCATGGCGATCTGCTTTTCCTCGTCGTAGTTGTGAAGAAGGAATATCTTGTCCACCTTCAAGGCCCATGAGAGATACTCTTCGGGATCATTGCTTCCGGAGAACTTGGGCATGGTGAACTTGAGCTTGCCGTAGCGGAGTTCTTCATCGAAGTAGCGGTTTTGATATCTCTCTTGCCATGGAGGAAGGTTCTCAAATGCTCGTTCCTCGAGATGTCGCTCTTGGCGTGGAGGAGGGTCTTGAAGTACTTGTTCCGCTTGGTGTCGTTCTTGTCTTGGAGGAGGACGAGGGATATGCGCTTGGTTGCGCCTTTCTTGTTGCTCTTCGCGTCTCGTGGCTTCTTCTTGTATCTCTCGACGAAGAGCTTCCTCTTGTTCTCGTGCTTCCCGACCGCGTTGGGAAACGGCCCGTGCGGAATCTTGGAGTGCATCTAGGGCCGCTTGAGCTTGAACTTCTCTCCGTAGTTGTTCTTGTTGAAGTGCTTCAGCATCTTGCTCCTCTTGGTGTAGGCACGCTCGTTCCACTTGTTCTTGACGGATGGCATCTTCATCTTGAGGTTGTTGCCGTGGCACTTGTGGAGGCATTTGCTCTTGCTCCCTTGGTTCTTGCGCTTGTTGTCGCGCCCTTTCATGTGCTCGGACTCGGTCTTGTAAGCCATTGCCATAGAATGGATTTTCTTGAGCTTGGCGATCTTGAGGTGCTTCACGTCGAGGGACTTGAGCTCGTGGAGGACTTGTATCATAGGCGGAGTAGTCCGAAGAGTGTCGACTTGAGCGGTGGCTTGAGTGGCGTCGTCTTGTTGACGATGATGAGGAAGACGGGCGTCGCACGATCATGTTGCGAAGTTCTTCCATTTGTGTAGTGAACTTGTCATCGATCGATTGATGAAGGTCGGAGGTGAGTTGCTCCAAGCGTTCACCCAATGCTACGCTTTCTTGATGTAGAGCTCGTTGTGCGATGAAGAAGTGGTTCTTGGTGACGTAGCCGTTATCATCACCTTGCTCCTCGAAAAGTGGGTTCGCCGACGAACTTGGCCTATCCATCATAACCAAGTGGGGTGAGTAGGAAAATGAGAGAACAATACTGAAGTTACCTTTTCCGAGGATTGAGGATGTAACAAGTGTCACTCAATGTAATGCCACAATAATAGAATTGGAACCGGGTTTGTTTCTCACACCTACAAGGAAAAGGCTTATGGAGGAGCTCGGTTAGGATGGTGGCAAAAATTTCAAGAAAATGTTAGTCAAGATATCGATAAGGTTGAGAAGGTTCACAAAAATGCAAGTAAAGCAAATAGATCATAGCCAAGAGTATCACTAGGAACACACACACGGAAGATAGATGGGATCCGCACAACCAAGGGGTGAGCTCAAAATGTGTGAACCACGGAAAATGCTCTTGTTGTGCGAATGCTAGAGAGACGCTAGCTCGATTGCTCAAATGGGCGAGATACGCATGTGCACCAACCTATAAGAGAAACGTGCCGTCTTCAATCCCGACTATGCTATGTATGCGGTGACCAAGATGATATGAAAAATGGCTCAATGCTATAGCTTATAAGCTCTTTGTTTCTCCTCTTTTGCTTCAAAGCTTTTTTTCACTATGCTTGATGCTCGAGCCAACTATGATATGAGACAAGTATGTAAGATATGGACGGGAGAGACTTATGGCACTAAGATGATAACAAGATCACTACGGTGCACAATAGCGTGGCCCGACAATTCTCAACTCGCTAGTCTCGATGGGTAAGAAACGTAAAAAGGCTCGGGCTATCAAAGCAAAAGCAAGGTAAGGAGTGAGTGTCGTCGAGGTTACCGTCCTTTCTTACGGTTAGCGGTGAAGGTGACTCCGAGGTGATGATGAATGGTGGTGATGTCGATGTCACATGTTCCTAAGTAGCCGAAACACCTTAGGAAACGAAAACCGCAACTCAAAAGCGGTCAAATGTGGAAGGTGGGTGTTTTTGTGTTGATTTGTGGATGGAGGCTAATGGTGGTGGTAATGATATATGTGGATGGGGGGTGTCAAGAGCTTCCAAACGAGCTAAAGAACACAAAAAACGGACTTGGGAGGTGGAAGTTATGGCCAAAACGGTGTTGGTAGTGGGCTGATTTGGGCGGGTGCGGGCACCCGGGGGTGGAGGGTGCGGGTGCCCGGGCTGGTCAGGGGAAAGTGGCCCGGGGGTGCGGTTGCCCGGTGGTTCGAGGTGTGGGCACCCGGTGGTCGTCGATTTGGCCGGAAATTTTGGGGGAAATGCAAGATTCGGAGGATTTCGTGGTGGGAAGGGTGGGGATTGTTGGGGAGGGGCTAGATCCACTTGCCAAACATCAAATCCATGGACCAAAACAACCAAATCTCACAAGATCCAACAAATTGCAAGAAAACTTTTTGGGGCTATTTTTGTGGGGAATTTTCGAATTTGGACGAAAACAACAAAATCAAGCTAGCAAATGGGGGGATGGGACTCCAAGATGTGAATCAACCTTGCTCATGATACCAAGATGTTGTAGGGTGAAACCCTAGAGGGGATCTTTTCATACTTGGAGGGGGAAAAGAGGAAGAACACTCAAGAACACAAGGCACAAATCACTCAAACAAACCCAAATATCACATCCACTAGAGTAGCATACATGAGATCCACAAGATTACATGAACAATTCAAGGAAAATAGAACTAGGTAAGTTCTTCCCACTAGGTGAGGTCTTGATCTTGATCTCCTTCAAGAGGAGGGCTTGATAATCCCAAGGATTCTTCCCAAAGAGGGGTCTTGATCTCCAAGAGGAGGAGGATACAAGGAGCAAAGCTCTCTTTGGTGTTCCAAAATACTTTGCTATCCTACAAATGACGTAGGAGATGCCCTTATATAGTTTAGGGGCGAAACAAGTTAAGAGAGGGGGTACAAAGGCCAAAAGGCCAAAAACACGCGGCTGGACCGGAGGGGTCCGGGCACCTGGGCAACATGGGCCGGGCACCCGGCCTACTCAGGGGGCGGCTGGAGGGTGGCCGGGCACCCGGGGGTGCGCTGGAGGCCGGCTGGTGGGGAGGCCGGGCACCCGGGGCCTCAAGCCCGGGCATCCGGGGAAGCGCCCAGCGGCTGGAGGTGCGGGGACCGGGCACCCGGCCGGCCAAGGCACGGGCACCCGAGGGGCGCGGCTGGAGGCGGGCAGGAGCCCGGGCACCCGGGGTGTCCAGGGGGTTTTGCCTCCTCTCCTCCTTCTTCACTCTTCTCGACCTCTTCTTCTTTCTCTTGCTCCATGGATGCTCGCAGCTTCACCTTCTCCTGCTCATGATCATCTCCTTGGTACCCTAGAATGCATAACATGTCTTTATGAGGTAGAACCCAATTCTCATGCGATTCCGAATGAAACTCGAAGAGGAGAGAATCAACCTCGTTCTCGATGGCGTGTGCACGTGCTCTTGTCATCGGTCCTCGCGGTGCTTGCGGTGGTGAAGTAGTGTCGGTGCGGGTAGGCGAGGGATGCTCCGCATCAAGATGCCAATATGAATTATGCTTATGGAGATGAACTTACTATAGTTCCTTATGTTAAACATGAAATTGTTGCTATTGCACCCACGCATGATAGTCCTATTATCTTTTTGAATTCTCCCAACTACACTATATCAGAGAAGTTTGTCCTTATTAAGGATTATATTGATGGGTTGCGTTTTACTATTATACATGATGATTTTGATAGATATAATATGCATGTGCTTGCTGCTCCTACTTGCAATTATTATGAGAGAGGAACTATATCTCCACCATTCTATGTTTCCCACATGATAAAATTGCAAGAAACTGCTTATGCTATGCATTGGCCTTTATTTGATGTGCATGAATTGTTCTTGTATGACACGCCGATGCATAGGAAGGGAGTTAGACTTCGTCATTACATGATATATGTTACTTTGTGCTCACTACTAAATTACAAATCATTGTTAATTAAAATTGGCTTTGATATACCTTGGGATCCGGGTGGATTCACTACTTGAGCACTATATGCCTAGCTTAATGGCTTTAAAAAAAGCGCTGCCAGGGAGACAACCCAGAAGTTTTAGAGAGTCATTTATTTCTGTTGAGTGCTTTTATATAGGTTAAAAACAAAAAACAAAAATAAAGAGGGGAATCCAAAACTTTTTCAAAAAGGAAAGTGAAAGTGAGAGAGACAAGCATTGTTGAAGTGGGGGAGCTCCTTGAACTTTGTTCATGCTCACGGAAACTTTGTGAATCTAGATTACGGAAAGTTCAACAAAAATAATTATCCCCTTGTACAATTCCATTGTATTATAAAAATAATGTGCCAAGGTTTGCCTTTGGGATGTTTAGATTGCTTGTTGGTTTGCGCGGTGCAAGACAGAAACTTTGGCTGTAGTGCGCGATTTTACATTTTTTACTGGAACTTCAAACAGTTCTGAAACTTTTTGCGCTGTCTTTATATACAAATTGTTTATTTTTCCTAATTTATTCAGAATTTTTGGAGTACCAGAAGTATGGTGAATGTTCAGATTACTACAGACTGTCCTGTTTAAGACAGATTCTGTTTTTGATGCATAGTTTGCTTGTTTTGATGAAACTATCAATTTCTATAAGTGGATTAAGCCATGGAAAAGTTATATTACAGTAGCTACAATGAAAAAACAAAATATGAATTGGTTTGCAACAGTACTTAGAGTAATGATTTGCTTTATTGTACTAACGGATCTTACCGAGCTTTCTGTTGAGTTTTGTGTGGATGAAGTGTTCGAAGATCGAGGAGGTCTCGATATGAGGAGAAGGAGGAGAGACAAGAGCTCAAGCTTGGGGATGCCCAAGGCACCCCAAGTAAATATTCAAGGAGACTCAAGCATCTAAGCTTGGGGATGCCCCGGAAGGCATCCCATCTTTCTTCAACAAGTATCAGTATGTTTTCGGATTCGTTTCGTTCATGCGATATGTGCAAATCTTGGAGCGTATTTTGCATTTAGTTTTCACTTTATTTTATGCACCATGCTGGTATGAGATAGGTTGATTTATAGAATGCTCATTGCACTTCACTTATATTCTTTGAGTATGGCTTTATAGAATGCTTCATGTGCTTCACTTATATCATTTGAAGTTTGGATTGCTTGTTTCTCTTCACATAAAAAACTGCCATTTGTAGAATGCTCTTTTGCTTCACTAATATTTGTTAGAGCGTGGTCATATCTTTTGTAAAAAGAATTAAACTCTATTGCTTCACTTATATCTATTTAGAGAGATGACAGGAATTGGTCATTCACATGGTTAGTCATAAAATCCTACATAAAACTTGTAGATCACTGAATATGATATGTTTGATTCCTTGCAATAGTTTTGCGATATAAAGATGGTGATATTAGAGTCATGCTAGTGAGTAGTTGTGGATTGTAGAAATACTTGTGTTGAAGTTTGTGATTCTCGTAGCATGCACGTATGGTGAACCGTTATGTGATGAAGTCGGAGCATGATTTATTTATTGATTGTCTTCCTTATGAGTGGCGGTCGGGGACGAGCGATGGTCTTTTCCTACCAATCTATCCCCCTAGGAGCATGCGCGTTGTACTTTGTTTTGATAGCTAATAGATTTTTGCAATAAGTATGTGAGTTCTTTATGACTAATGTTGAGTCCATGGATTATACGCACTCTCACCCTTCCATCATTGCTAGCCTCTTCGGTACCGTGCATTGCCCTTTCTCACCTCGAGAGTTGGTGCAAACTTCGCTGGTGCATCCAAACCCCGTGATATGATACGCTCTTTCACACATAAGCCTCCTTATATCTTCCTCAAAACAGCCACCATACCTACCTATCATGGCATTTCCATAGCCATTCCGAGATATATTGCCATGCAACTTCCATCATCATCATATACATGACTTGAGCATTCATTGTCATATTGCTTTGCATGATCGTAAGATAGCTAGCATGATATTTTCATGGCTTGTCCGTTTTTTGATATCCTTGCTACGCTAGATCATAGCACATCCCGGTACACCGCCGGAGGCATTCATATAGAGTCATATCTTTGTTCAAGTATTGAGTTGTAATATCGAGTTATAAGTAAATAAAAGTGTGATGATCATCATTAGAACATTGTCCCAGGTGAGGTCATCAAAGTAAAAGAGGCCAAAGAAGCCCAAATAAAAAAAGGCCAAAGAAGCTAACCAAAAAAAGGAGAAAAAAATAAAAAAAATTAAAAAAATAAAAAAATGATGAGAGAAAAGAGAGAAGGGACAATGTTACTATCCTTTTACCACACTTGTGCTTCAAAGTAGCACCATGTTCTTCATATAGAGAGTCTCTTGAGTTATCACTTTCATATACTAGTGGGAATTTTCATTATAGAACTTGGCTTGTATATTCGGATGATGGGCTTCGTCAAATGCCCGAGGTCTTCATGAGAAAGCAAGTTGGATGCACACCCGCTTAGTTTCCAGTTTGAGCTTTCATACACTTATAGCTCTTAGTGCATCCGTTGCATGGCAATCCCTACTCCTCACATTGACATCAATCGATGGGCATCACCATAGCCCATTGATTAGCCGCATCGATGTGAGACTTTCTCCTTTTTGTCTTCTCCACACAACCTCCACCATCATATTCTATTCCACCTATAGTGCTATGTCCATGGCTCACGCTCATGTATTGCGTGAAAGTTGAAAAGGTTTGAGAACATCAAAAGTATGAAACAATTGCTTGGCTTGTCATCGGGGTTGTGCATGATTTGAATATTTTGTGTGGTGAAGATGGAGCATAGCCAGACTATATGATTTTGTAGGGATAACTTTCTTTGGCCATGTTGTTTTGAAAAGACATGATTGCTTTATTAGTATGCTTGAAGTATTATTGTCTTAATGTCAAATGATAAACTATTGCTTTGAATCACTCATGTCTTAATATTCATGCCATGATTAGATTATGGGATCAAGATTATGCTAGGTAGCATTCCACATCAAAAAATATCTTTTTTATCATTTACCTACTTGAGGACGAGCAAGAATTAAGCTTGGGGATGCTGATACGTCTCTGTCGTATCTATAATTTTTTATTGTTCCATGCCAATATTCTACAACTTTTACATACTTTTGGCAACTTTTTATACTATTTTTGGGAATAATATATTGATCCAGTGCCAGTTCCTGTTTGTTGCATGTTTTTCTTTCGCAGAAAATCCATATCAAACGGAGTCCAAACGGGACAAAAACTGACGGAGATTTTTTTTGAAATATATGTGAATTTTGGGAAGTGGAATCAACGCGAAACGATGCCCGAGGGGGCCACGAGGCAGGGGGCGCACCCCTGACCCTCGTGGACACCTCGTAACGCGGTTGTTGCCCTTCTTTCTCCGCAAGAAAGCTAATATCCGGATAAAAATCGTGTTCAAATTTCAATCCAATCGGAGTTACGGATCTCCGGGAATATAAGAAACGGTGAAAGGCCAGAATCTGGGAGCGCAGAAACAGAGAGAGACAGGGAGACAGATCCAAACTCCGAGGGGCTCTCGCCCCTCCCATGCCATGGAGACCAAGGACCAGAGGGGAAACCCTTCTCCCATCTAGGGATAAGGTCAAGGAAGAAGAAGAAGAAGAAAAAGGGGGGCTCTCTCCCCCTCTCTCCCGGTTGTGCCGGAACGCCGCTGGGGCCATCATCGTCACCGCAATCTACACCAACAACTTCACCGCCATCATCACCAACACTTCCCCCCTCTATGCAGCAGTGTAACTCCTCTTTTACCCACTGTAATCTCTACTTAAACATGGTGATCAATGCTATATATTATTTCCCAATGATGTATGGCTACCCTATGATGTTTGAGTAGATCCATTTTGTCCTATGGGTTAATTGATGATCGTGATTGGTTTGAGTTGCATGTTTTATTATTGGTGTTGTCCTATGGTGCTCTCTGTGTCGCACAAGCGTGAGGGATCCCCGCTATAGGGTTTGCAATATGTTCGTGGTTTGCTTATTGTCTGCGTTGCGTGAGTGACTAAAACACAAACACAGATAAGTGGGTCATGGTGTATGGGAATAAAGAGGACTTGATACTTTAATGCTATGGTTGGGTTTTACCTTAATGATCTTTAGTAGTTGCGGATGCTTGCTAGAGTTCCAATCATAAGTGCATATGATCCAAGAAGAGAAAGTATGTTAGCTTATGCCTCTCCCTCAAATAAAATTGCAATAATGATTACCGGTCTAGTTATTGATTGCCTAGGGACAAATAACTTTCTCGTGACAAAAAGCTCTTTACTAAAACTAATTTAGTTGTGTCTTTATCTAAACAACCCCTACTTTTTATTTACGCGCTCTTTATTATCTTGCAAACCTATCCAAAAACACCTACAAGTACTTCTAGTTTCATACTTGTTCTAGGTAAAGTGAACGTTAAGCGTGCGTAGACTTGTATCGGTGGTCAATAGAACTTGAGGGAATATTTTTTCTACCTTTAGCTCCTCGTTGGGTTCGACACTCTTACTTATCGAAAGAGGCTACAATTGATCCCCTATACTTGTGGGTTATCATCCCCCTCCGGTGTGCCCTGGTGGGTAGTGGGGCCCATGAGGCTCCTCCAACCCTATTCAGGATACTATAAATTCACATTTTTGGAGAAAAAATAGGAGAAAAAGTTTCATCTTGTTTCACGATACGGAGCTGCCGCCGCACCTACTGAAATATCTTTGCAAATGGCTGACAAATGAACCGCCATACCTATCGGCATTTGCGAGGATGTGCCCGTTGTTGTTGCAAATGTTACTATCTTAATGGACTTTGTTATTCTTGAGATGCCCGAGGATGACAACATATCGATTATCCTTGATAAACCGTTTCTGAATACTGCAGGGGCTGTTGTTGATTGCAATAAAAACAAGGTCACCTTTCATATCAATGGTAATGAGCATACAGTGCACTTTCTGAAAAACAATTTCAAGTGAATGGTATTAAAGTTATTGAAAAATCTCCGACACTTACTATTGGAAGTTTTCAACTCTCCATACCTGCTGCCCAAAAGAAATATGACATACTTATTGTTGGGGATGTGCATATCCCATTGATAATGTTTATTATTCATGCTAGAATTGTATTAACCGGAAACATAATACATGTGCTATCGACCACGAGAACTCTTATTATTTATTATTTATTTCCTCATATCATGATAATGTTTATTATTCATGCTAGAATTGTATTAACCGGAAACATAATACATGTGTGAATACATAGACAAACATAGTGTCACTAGTATGCCTCTACTAGACTAGCTCGTTAATCGAAGATGGTTGAGTTTCCCAGCCATGGACATGAGTTGTCATTTGATTAATAGGAGAATGATGTGATTGACTTGACCCATTCCGTTAGCTTAGCACTTGATCGTTTAGTATGTTGCTATTGCTTTCTTCATGACTTATACATGTTCCTATAACTATGAGATTATGCAACTCCCGTTCATCGGAGGAACACTTTGTGTGCTACCAAACGTCACAACGTAACTGGGTGATTATAAAGGTGCTCTACAGGTGTCTCCAAAGGTACTTGTTGAGTTGGCGTATTTCGAGATTAGGATTTGTCACTCCGATTGTCGGAGAGGTATCTCTGGGCCCTCTCGGAAATGCACATCACTATAAGCCCTGCAAGCAAAGTGGCTAATGAGTTAGTTGCGGGATGATGCATTACAGAACAAGTAAAGAGACTTGCCGGTAACGAGATTGAACTAGGTATTGAGATACCGACGATCGAATCTCGGGCAAGTAACATACCGATGACAAAGGGAACAACGTATGTTGTTATGAGGTTTGAGCGATAAAGATCTTCGTAGAATACGTAGGAACCAATATGAGCATCCAGGTTCCGCTATTGGTTATTGACCGGAGACATGTCTCGGTCATGTCTACATAGTTCTCGAACCCGTAGGGTCTGCACGCTTAAAGTTTGATGACGATCGGTATTATGAGTTTTTGTGTTTTGATGTACCGAAGTTAGTTCGGAGTCCCGGATATGATCACGGACATGACGAGGAGTCTCGAAATGGTCGAGACATAAAGATCGATATATTGGACGACTATATTCGGACACCGGAAGTGTTCCGAGTGGTTTCGAAGAAAAACCGGAGTACGGGGGAGTTACCGGAACCCCCCGGGGAGTTAATTGGGCCTCATGGGCCTTAGTGGGAGAAGAGGAGGGGTGGCCAGGGCAGCCGCGCCCCCCTCCCCCTCTAGTCCGAATTGGACAAGGAGGGGGGCGGCGCCCCCCTTTTTCCTTCTCCTCCTTTCTCCCTTCCTTCCCTCTCCTACTCCAACAAGGAAAAGGAGGAGTCCTACTCCCGGTGGGAGTAGGACTCCTCCCTTGGCGCGCCCTCCTCCTGGCCGGCCGCCTCCTCCCTTGCTCCTTTATATACGGGGGCAAGGGGGCACCTCTAGACACACAAGTTGATCTGTTCATCTATTCCAGCCGTGTGCGGTGCCGCCCTCCACCGTATTCCACCTCGGTCATATCGTAGCGGTGCTTAGGCGAAGCCCTGCGTCGGTAGCAACATCATCACCATCATCACGCCGTCGTGCTGACGGAACTCTCCCATGAAGCTTTGCTGGATCAGAGTTCGCGGGATGTCATCGAGCTGAACGTGTGCTGAACTCGGAGGTGCCGTACGTTCGGTACTTGGATCGGTCAGATCGTGAAGACGTACGACTACATCAACCGCGTTGTGCTAACACTTCCGCTTTCGGTCTACGAGGGTACGTGGACAACACTCTCCCCTCTCGTTGCTATGCATCACCATGATCCTGTGTGTGCGTAGGAAATTTTTTGAAATTACTGCGTTCCCCAACAGTGGCATCCGAGCCTGGTTTTATGCGTAGATGTTATATGCACGAGTAGAACACAAGTGAGTTGTGGGCGATACAAGTCATACTGCTTACCAGCATGTCATACTTTGGTTCGGCGGTATTGTTGGATGAAGCGGCCCGGACCGACATTACGCGTACGCTTACGCGAGACTGGTTCTACCGACGTGCTTTGCACACAGGTGGCTGGCGGGTGTCAGTTTCTCCAACTTTAGTTGAACCGAGTGTGGCTACGCCCGGTCCTTGAGAAGGTTAAAACAACACTAACTTGACGAACTATCGTTGTGGTTTTGATGCGTAGGTAAGAACGGTTCTTGCTCAGCCCGTAGCAGCCACGTAAAACTTGCAACAACAAAGTAGAGGACGTCTAACTTGTTTTTGCAGGGCATGTTGTGATGTGATATGGTCAAGGCATGATGCTATATTTTATTGTATGAGATGATCATGTTTTGTAACCGAGTTATCGGCAACTGGCAGGAGCCATATGGTTGTCGCTTTATTGTATGCAATGCAATCGCCCTGTAATTGCTTTACTTTATCACTAAGCGGTAGCGATAGTCGTAGAAGCAATAGTTGGCGAGACGACAACGATGCTACGATGGAGATCAAGGTGTCGCACCGGTGACGATGGTGATCATGACGGTGCTTCGGAGATGGAGATCACAAGCACAAGATGATGATGGCCATATCATATCACTTATATTGATTGCATGTGATGTTTATCTTTTATGCATCTTATTTTGCTTTGTTTGACGGTAGCATTATAAGATGATCTCTCACTAAATTTCAAGATAAAAGTGTTCTCCCTGAGTATGCACCGTTGCCAAAGTTCGTCGTGCCGAGACACCACGTGATGATCGGGTGTGATAAGCTCTACGTTCATCTACAACGGGTGCAAGCCAGTTTTGCACACGCAGAATACTCGGGTTAAACTTGACGAGCCTAGCATATGCAGATATGGCCTCGGAACACTGAGACCGAAAGGTCGAGCGTGAATCATATAGTAGATATGATCAACATAGTGATGTTCACCATTGAAAACTACTCCATCTCACGTGATGATCGGACATGGTTTAGTTGATTTGGATCACGTGATCACTTAGATGATTAGAGGGATGTCTATCTAAGTGGGAGTTCTTAAGTAATATGATTAATTGAACTTAAATTTATCATGAACTTAGTACCTGATAGTATTTTGCTTGTCTATGTTGATTGTAGATAGATGGCCCGTGCTGTTGTTCCGTTGAATTTTAATGCGTTCCTTGAGAAAGCAAAGTTGAAAGATGATGGTAGCAATTACACGGACTGGGTCCGTAACTTGAGGATTATCCTCATTGCTGCACAGAAGAATTACGTCCTGGAAGCACCGCTGGGTGCCAGGCCTGCTGCAGATGCAACTGACGATGTTAAGAACGTCTGGCAGAGCAAAGCTGATGACTACTCGATAGTTCAGTGTGCCATGCTTTACGGCTTAGAACCGGGACTTCAACGACGTTTTGAACGTCATGGAGCATATGAGATGTTCCAGGAGTTGAAGTTAATATTTCAAGCAAATGCCCGGATTGAGAGATATGAAGTCTCCAATAAGTTCTACAGCTGCAAGATGGAGGAGAATAGTTCTGTCAGTGAACATATACTCAAAATGTCTGGGTATAACAATCACTTGATTCAACTGGGAGTTAATCTTCCGGATGATAGTGTCATTGACAGAATTCTTCAATCACTGCCACCAAGCTACAAGAGCTTCGTGATGAACTATAATATGCAAGGGATGGATAAGACAATTCCCGAGCTCTTCGCAATGCTAAAGGCTGCGGAGGTAGAAATCAAGAAGGAGCATCAAGTGTTGATGGTCAACAAGACCACCAGTTTCAAGAAAAAGGGTAAAGGGAAGAAGAAGGGGAACTTCAAGAAGAACGGCAAACAAGTTGCTGCTCAAGAGAAGAAACCCAAGTCTGGACCTAAGCCTGAGACTGAGTGCTTCTACTGCAAGCAGACTGGTCACTGGAAGCGGAACTGCCCCAAGTATTTGGCGGATAAGAAGGATGGCAAGGTGAACAAAGGTATATGTGATATACATGTTATTGATGTGTACCTTACTAGAGCTCGCAGTAGCACCTGGGTATTTGATACTGGTTCTGTTGCTAATATTTGCAACTCGAAACAGGGACTACGGATTAAGCGAAGACTGGCTAAGGACGAGGTGACGATGCGCGTGGGAAATGGTTCCAAAGTCGATGTGATCGCCGTCGGCACGCTACCTCTACATCTACCTTCGGGATTAGTTTTAGACCTAAATAATTGTTATTTGGTGCCAGCGTTGAGCATGAACATTATATCTGGATCTTGTTTGATGCGAGACGGTTATTCATTTAAATCTGAGAATAATGGTTGTTCTATTTATATGAGTAATATCTTTTATGGTCATGCACCCTTGAAGAGTGGTCTATTTTTGTTGAATCTCGATAGTAGTGATACACATATTCATAATGTTGAAGCCAAAAGATGCAGAGTTGATAATGATAGTGCAACTTATTTGTGGCACTGCCGTTTGGGTCATATTGGTGTAAAGCGCATGAAGAAACTCCATACTGATGGACTTTTGGAATCACTTGATTATGAATCACTTGGTACTTGCGAACCATGCCTCATGGGCAAGATGACTAAAACGCCGTTCTCCGGAACAATGGAGCGAGCAACAGATTTGTTGGAAATCATACATACTGATGTATGTGGTCCGATGAATATTGAGGCTCGCGGCGGGTATCGTTATTTTCTCACCTTCACAGATGATTTGAGCAGATATGGGTATATCTACTTAATGAAACATAAGTCTGAAACATTTGAAAAGTTCAAAGAATTTCAGAGTGAAGTGGAAAATCATCGTAACAAGAAAATAAAGTTTCTACGATCTGATCGTGGAGGAGAATATTTGAGTTACGAGTTTGGTCTACATTTGAAACAATGCGGAATAGTTTCGCAACTCACGCCACCCGGAACACCACAGCGTAATGGTGTGTCCGAACGTCGTAATCGTACTTTACTAGATATGGTGCGATCTATGATGTCTCTTACTGATTTACCGCTATCGTTTTGGGGTTATGCTTTAGAGACGGCTGCATTCACGTTAAATAGGGCACCATCGAAATCCGTTGAGACGACGCCTTATGAACTGTGGTTTGGCAAGAAACCAAAGTTGTCGTTTCTTAAAGTTTGGGGCTGCGATGCTTATGTGAAAAAGCTTCAACCTGATAAGCTCGAACCCAAATCGGAGAAATGTGTCTTCATAGGATACCCAAAGGAAACTGTTGGGTACACCTTCTATCACAGATCCGAAGGCAAGACATTCGTTGCTAAGAATGGATCCTTTCTAGAGAAGGAGTTTCTCTCGAAAGAAGTGAGTGGGAGGAAAGTAGAACTTGATGAGGTAACTGTACCTGCTCCCTTATTGGAAAGTAGTTCATCACAGAAACCGGTTCCTGTGACACCTACACCAATTAGTGAGGAAGCTAATGATATTGATCATGAAACTTCAGATCAAGTTACTACTGAACCTCGTAGGTCAACCAGAGTAAGATCCGCACCAGAGTGGTACGGTAATCCTATTCTGGAGGTCATGTTACTTGACCAAGGCGAACCTACGAACTATGAAGAAGCGATGGTGAGCCCAGATTCCGCAAAATGGCTTGAGGCCATGAAATCTGAGATGGGATCCATGTATGAGAACAAAGTGTGGACTTTGGTTGACTTGCCCGATGATCGGCAAGCCATAGAGAATAAATGGATCTTCAAGAAGAAGACTGACGCTGACGGTAATGTTACTGTCTACAAAGCTCGACTTGTTGCGAAAGGTTTTCGACAAGTTCAAGGAGTTGACTACGATGAGACTTTCTCACCCGTAGCGATGCTTAAGTCTGTCCGAATCATGTTAGCAATTGCCGCATTTTATGATTATGAAATTTGGCAAATGGATGTCAAAACTGCATTCCTGAATGGATTTCTGGAAGAAGAGTTGTATATGATGCAACCGGAAGGTTTTGTCGATCCAAAGGGAGCTAACAAAGTGTGCAAGCTCCAGCGATCCATTTATGGACTGGTGCAAGCCTCTCGGAGTTGGAATAAACGTTTTGATAGTGTGATCAAAGCATATGGTTTTATACAGACTTTTGGAGAAGCCTGTATTTACAAGAAAGTGAGTGGGAGCTCTGTAGCATTTCTGATATTATATGTGGATGACATATTGCTGATTGGAAATGATATAGAATTTCTGGATAGCATAAAAGGATACTTGAATAAGAGCTTTTCAATGAAAGGCCTCGGTGAAGCTGCTTACATATTAGGCATCAAGATCTATAGAGATAGATCAAGACGCTTGATAGGACTTTCACAAAGCACATACCTTGACAAAGTTTTGAAGAAGTTCAAAATGGATCAAGCAAAGAAAGGGTTCTTGCCTGTGTTACAAGGTGTGAAGTTGAGTCAGACTCAATGCCCGACCACTGCAGAAGATAGAGAGAAAATGAAAGATGTTCCCTATGCTTCAGCCATAGGCTCTATCATGTATGCAATGCTGTGTACCAGACCTGATGTGTGTCTTGCTATTAGCTTAGCAGGGAGGTACCAAAGTAATCCAGGAGTGGATCACTGGACAGCGGTCAAGAACATCCTGAAATACCTGAAAAGGACTAAGGATATGTTTCTCGTTTATGGAGGTGACAAAGAGCTAGTCGTAAATGGTTACGTCGATGCAAGCTTTGACACTGATCCGGACGATTCTAAATCGCAAACCGGATACGTGTTTACATTGAACGGTGGAGCTGTCAGTTGGTGCAGTTCTAAACAAAGCGTCGTGGCGGGATCTACGTGTGAAGCGGAGTACATAGCTGCTTCGGAAGCAGCAAATGAAGGAGTCTGGATGAAGGAGTTCATATCCGATCTAGGTGTCATACCTAGTGCATCGGGTCCAATGAAAATCTTTTGTGACAATACTGGTGCAATTGCCTTGGCAAAGGAATCCAGATTTCACAAGAGGACCAAGCACATCAAGAGACGCTTCAATTCCATCCGGGACCAAGTCCAGGTGGGAGACATAGAGATTTGCAAGATACATACGGATCTGAATGTTGCAGACCCGTTGACTAAGCCTCTTCCACGAGCAAAACATGATCAGCACCAAAACTCCATGGGTGTTAGAATCATTACTGTGTAATCTAGATTATTGACTCTAGTGCAAGTGGGAGACTGAAGGAAATATGCCCTAGAGGCAATAATAAAGTTATTATTTATTTCCTCATATCATGATAAATGTTTATTATTCATGCTAGAATTGTATTAACCGGAAACATAATACATGTGTGAATACATAGACAAACATAGTGTCACTAGTATGCCTCTACTTGACTAGCTCGTTAATCGAAGATGGTTGAGTTTCCTAGCCATGGACATGAGTTGTCATTTGATTAACGGGATCACATCATTAGGAGAATGATGTGATTGACTTGACCCATTCCGTTAGCTTAGCACTTGATCGTTTAGTATGTTGCTATTGCTTTCTTCATGACTTATACATGTTCCTATGACTATGAGATTATGCAACTCCCGTTTACCGGAGGAACACTTTGTGTGCTACCAAACGTCACAACGTAACTGGGTGATTATAAAGGTGCTCTACAGGTGTCTCCGAAGGTACTTGTTGAGTTGGCGTATTTCGAGATTAGGATTTGTCACTCCGATTGTCGGAGAGGTATCTCTGGGCCCTCTCGGTAATGCACATCACTATAAGCCTTGCAAGCAAAGTGGCTAATGAGTTAGTTGCGGGATGATGCATTACGGAACGAGTAAAGAGACTTGCCAGTAACGAGATTGAACTAGGTATTGAGATACCGACGATCGAATCTCGGGCAAGTAACATACCGATGACAAAGGGAACAACGTATGTTGGTATGCGGTTTGACCGATAAAGATCTTCGTAGAATATGTAGGAACCAATATGAGCATCCAGGTTCCGCTATTGGTTATTGACCGGAGACATGTCTCGGTCATGTCTAGATAGTTCTCGAACCCGTAGGGTCCCCACGCTTAAAGTTTGGTGACGATCGGTATTATGAGTTTTTGTGTTTTGATGTACCTAAGGTAGTTCGGAGTCCCGGATATGATCACGGACATGACGAGGAGTCTCGAAATGGTCGAGACACAAAGATAGATATACTGGACGACTATATTCGGACACCAGAAGTTTTCCGAGTGGTTTCGGAGAAAAACCGGAGTACCGGGGAGTTACCGGAACCCCCCGGGGAGTTAATTGGGCCTCATGGACCTTAGTGGGAGAAGAGGAGGGGCGGCCAGAGCAGCCGCGCGCCCCCTCCCCCTCTGGTCCGAATTGGACAAGGAGGGGGCGGCGCCCCCCTTTTTCCTTCTCCTCCTTTCTCCCTTCCTCCCCTCTCCTACTCCAATAAGGAAAAGGAGGAGTCCTACTCCCGGTGGAAGTAGGACTCCCCCCTTGGCGCGCCCTCCTCCTGGCCAGCCGCCTTCCCCCTTGCTCCTTTATGTACGGGGGCAAGGGGGCACCTCTAGACACACAAGTTGATCTGTTGGTCTATTCCAGCCGTGTGCGGTGCTCCCCTCCATCATATTCCACCTCGGTCATATCGTAGTGGTGCTTAGGCGAAGCCCTGCGTCAGTAGCAACACCATCACTGTCATCACGCCGTGGTGCTGATGGAACTCTCCCGTGAAGCTCTACTGGATCGGAGTTCGCGGGACGTCATCGAGCTGAACGTGTGCTGAACTCGGAGGTGCCGTACGTTCGGTACTTGGATCGGTCGGATCGTGAAGACGTACGACTACATCAACCGCGTTGTGCTAACGCTTCCGCTTTCGGTCTACGAGGGTACGTGGACAACACTCTCCCCTCTCGTTGCTATGCATCACCATGATCCTGTGTGTGCGTAGGAATTTTTTTGAAATTACTGCGTTCCCCAACACAAATAACATCAGAGGGGTGCCCCTGGTGCCCACAAGACACCAGGGCGCGCCAGAAACCCCAGGCGCGCCCTGGTGGGTTGTGGTCCCCACGTGGGTCCCCTCACTTATCTCTTTAGCCCATGTCATCTCCTACCTCCAGAAAAAAAATCACCATTGTGTGTTTTTGCTCTCAGTCCCGCGGATTTCGATCTCTTTGCTCGAAGCTCCATTTCTGAAATTATTTTGGGGGATTGCTACTTGGTATGTGACTCCTCCATTGCTCCAATTAGTTTAGGCTTTGGCGGTTTATATTTTGACGGTACGGTGCATTAATTTCACATACGATGCTAATGTTCAGAGAGAAGGTATATGACGTCTTATTGCTTCTAATGATTTACCACTAGGCTTTGGTGAATGTGAGGGTTCCGTAGAATATATTCAAAATTGTCTTAAGCCTAATTATAGACCAATTTCTAGACAAACTACAACTAGGGATATTAAAAAGCTATGCCAAACTAGTAAAGAGAAAAGGAAAGAAAATAAAAGAAAAGAAGAATTTCCTACATGCACTTTTTCAGTGTTGTTAACACCTGATATCTGTAGTGGTCGGGCAAAGCAAGACTACATTAGTCTGGTAGCTCATTATGTTAACGAACATTGGCATCTACAAAAAAGAGAAATAGGATTTGAATTAATTGATATATCACAGAGTGGTGTAAACATTGTTGAAACTGTACCCAAAGTTGTGAATGATTTTGATCTTGCCAGAAGGTTTTCGCAATAACTTTTGATAATGCTTCAGCAAACACTACTACAATGAATACACTGACTCATTTATTCTGCGTATATGTTGCATCCTTTTTAATGCATCAACGGTGTGCTTGCCATATCATTAATCTTATTGCTAAAGGTACTTTAGATATATGTGAACCACACGTTGAAGTCATAGCACTGTAATTTCTTATCTTTCGCATTCAAATCTATGATTTGCAAACTATAGGAGATATTGCATTGCTCTAGGACCAATTCCTCGGAAGTTTAATTCAGACATGCCTGTTAGATGGAACTCTACATATATGATGCTTAAGGCAGTTATCCGAGATGGAGTTTCGTTCAGTGGTTTTATTAATGCATATTATGGGGTTGATCCTCTAATCGGTACTGATACTTGACTACATTTCTTGAGTTGTTCTATGATGTAACAATTACTTTGCCTGGGGTTTATTACCCAACATCTCCTTTGATGGTGCATACCGTAGTAGACATTGCTAGTCATCTGAAAGCATATGAAGGCGGTGGATTATTACTTAACGTTGTTGCTGGCATGAAACCCAAGTATTTAAAATATTGGCAACAAATTTCTCTGTTGTATGCATTTGCATTTATCTTGGATCCTAGAGCTAAACTTGAAGGGTATCATAGTGCACTCAATTTGACCATAAATGTCACTAAGTTTAGATAATACTAATGACTTCACTAAGGCTCGTGAAAAGCTTTATGAAGTTTTTGGTATTTACAAGCAAAAGTATGCCGGAGTTCGAATGCAACGACCTCCACGTATTTGAGTGGGTCTGTGGGTCTGACACACACACGCAAGACAAACGTGCGTCGTCCCCCCTCCCTCCCCAGATCGGGCAACTAAAAACGAAGGCCGCGGGGCATGACGGCTGTGGGGGAGTGAATTCGGATAGAAGGAAAAGGAAATGGACAGCCAGCGGTCGTGAGATGACCTGTGCAATGTGACTGACTGTATGTTGATTCGATGGTTTCCTTTTTCCAAAAACAACTGCGTTTCGGTTTTTTTGTGTTTGAATTTGGAAGTTTTTTTAAACGGAGGCAAAAGTTTTGCCTCATCTCATTAATAAATAAGAAGAGAGTTGCCCGGTTAATTAACGGAAAACCGGGCAAAAAACGTTACAACATGTCCACACAGGACACACGGGCGACCTGGCCACCCGCACAAGAACGCGCACACGCCGCCGAGGAGAAAAGCGTCGTCGAGGTTGCAGCCCGGCGTCATCGTCATCACACCTCCGCGGGGGCGACTCCGGCTCCACCATCGCGGACCACCGAAGAAGCCCTCACCGCAAACAAGCGTCAAGACCTGCGCCGGCCGATGCCAAACAGTCAGCCACACGCGCCGGCGACCAGACAGCTCCGACTCTATCAACGAGCATCCTAGGGGAAAAGTGTTGGGCTTGCGCCGAGCTAGCGCCAGAGCTGACCACTCGTCTCGTGTCATCGTCATCGCAAGGGCCCCTCCTCAGCAGCTCCAACTTTAGGAAGACAAAGCGGGGCACGGCGACCCCTCGAACACGTCGGAAGGAGACCGACTACCAAGACCCATCTGCAAGCATGCTCCCCTCGAAACTGCCATCGTTACTACACAAGAAGTCGTGCCAACATCCACATCGCTGGATGGGCACCAGCCGACCGCAATGTCGCGGCCGTCCAGCGCGTGAGCGCGCAAACGGGATCCGAAGCTCTTCAAGGCGACGCCCCAAAGAGGGAAGCGACGATGTCGACGCCGTCGCCCGACCCTACTGGGCCTTAGGCTTTTAGCCGAAGAGCAAATTCGAGGGTGTAGGAGGATGCGGGGCTCCACGACGATGCCTCCAAGGAGGTTATTCGACGCCCATAGGCGCCGACGCCGCCGGCCGGCAAGAGCTTGCCCGGAGCAATCCAACACCATCATCACCCCCACGGACAGCACCTCCGCTCGCCCACCCACCTCTCGAAGAGCCACGACGCCGGAAGCACTGGAGAGCCACCAAGCTGCACACCTCCTCGCCGGCCAAACACCGACGAGCCAGAATTGGCCAGATCTGGAATCTCACCATCGCAGCGCCACCAAGAACCACCAAGGCCAACGCACCATCGGCCCGCGCGAGGACGTGCCCATGGAGCATGGAGGGGGGCCGCACCCACCCCTACTTGCCGGAGAGGAGCGGCTGGCCTGAAGACCAGAGCCCGCCGACGAAGATGCCGCGGCTGCCACTTGCGAGAGCTCCTGCTCGGAAGCTGCCACGCCAGAGAAGATCAGCTAGGGAAGAGCCCACCTGGCCGTCGGCGGAGCAGCCGACCCGCCTAGATCTGTCGCGCCATGAAAAAGGGGATCAAGCCTCCCCCACCTCGAGCTCCCGCGGCCAGACGAGAGGAAGACGACCCCGCCGCCGCCTGGGCTTAGCCCGCCGGCCTCCTCCGGTGACGGCGAGGGGAGGGCGTGGGACGGGAGGGCGGCGTGGCCGAGGATTCCGCCTGTGTCGCCTCGGAAGAGACGACGCGGGGCGAGTTGGGGCTTTTATTTGGAAGAATTTTGGCTAGACAAGTCGAGATTCGCTCATTCCAACTTTCAACTTTTTTGTGTTGTTTTGAGAGATGTTCCAACTTCCAAGTAGCCAATAGTAGGCCAGTAGGCAACTGCGCAAGACAAGTCGGCCCATGCCCATCCCCATCCCCATCCCCATCGTCTCGAAGCCGCCCCCCATCCCCATCCCAATCCCCACCCACCACTCACTCACAGAGGGAGAGGCAGATCGAGAAAGAGACGCAGCAAGAAAAATTGCCCTCCGTCCTCCTCTCCTCTGCCCGTGCCCTAGAAGTTGTCCACCTCCAGATCCGTATCCATGGGGCGCCACGCCAAAAACAAGAAGAAATCTTTGGGGATCCCCTCCGCTCCCGTCCATATCTCGGAGCTCTTGCCCGAGATCTCGGCGCCCTTGCCCGACACCCCCCTACCCACCCGTCATGGCCATGTCGAGATGAAAACCAGTGATTCCGTATGGACAAAGGGGGCAACCGGTCCATCCACGGTCTCCACCGCTCCCGTCCCTGGCCCCGGCGAATGCGCCGCCTTGTCATCCCCGCCGCCCCCGCCCCCCCTACCCGCCCGCCGCCTCACTGTCGCATGGGTAACCACCGCCCGAGGCAAGGACAAGCGCAAGGTCCCCACCGCGGAGCCTCGCCCCGCCGCTCCGCCCCCCGGCGAATGGGTCGAGGTCGAGCAGCAGCAAGGCTCAAACCTCCCGAGACGGGAGCGAGACCAGCAAGCGCATCGCGGCCGTCGTCGAGGTCGAGGTCGAGGGCTCCACCTCCCCGCGCTATCCAGAGTGGGTGATGCTCAACAAGGCCGCGGGAATCTCCCCCCGACACCGGAACGAGACCACCGCCGACTCCCACACCAGCCAGGGCCAGGCCGTCGAGGTGTCCTTCTGGCTCGCCGACCCCCCGGCCGTCTCCCACTTCTCCGTCCACTGCCCTGGCCTCCAAGGCGACGATTTCTCTGACCAGCCGCCGGTCGTCATCTGCGCCGAAGGACCCTTCGTTCTCTTCAGCCTCACCCTCAACGTCCCTGAATGGGGCTCAATCCATCACTTCGTCTACTCCGCCGGCGGCCCTGCAGGGAGCCCCTCGCTGCGCCTCCTCCCGGTCCTGGACCCCGAGGTTGAAGCCTTCGAATCCCAGCAGTTTGCCCTCTTGCCCTGTGGCGGCCAGCACTATGCCGTCGTCTTCCTGGATCGCAACTGGATTCCCAGTGATGAGGTTTGGGAGTATCAAGCATACCTCTACTCCTCCAAGATGCGAGCATGGAGCACAACAAAGGTGCCCTTGTCACAGTTATCTGAGACCGAAAAGGCGCTACTTGATGGACATTACAGCTGCAAACAGATCATGGTCGGGCCAGACTCACTGGGCTGGGTGGATCTCCTGTGTGGTATCGTCCTTCTTTGCAACCTCTTCGACGAGAATCCTGTTATCAAATTCATCCCATTCCCTTCAACAAGGATCTGCATCACAGACGAGGATGGTGTCGCGGAGATTGCCGCAGAACACGTATGCGATGTCACTTGCTGCGGTGACCTCATCAAGTTTGTCCAGATTGATTTCGATGATCCTGACTACGGAAGCAGTGGCATCGCTTGGAAAGCCACCACATGGAACAGGAAGCTCAGTTGGAATGATTGGCGCAACCGCTGCATAGTTGATGTTGCTCAAACGACACGAGTTATTCTGCTTTGTTGCCTGAGCTGCTGGATGATGAGACTCAGCAGCTGCAACTGAAGAATCTCATCTTCATTAACCCCACCATCAGCACACAAGATGACACTCGCCTTTACATGATGGCCAAGGTGAATATGAGAGATGACACAGCATGGGTAGTCGCCATTGACATGAAGCATGCGGCTTTGGAGGCACTTGTCCCAATTTCCACCGAAAGGCACTACACCGTTACGATGTGCGCTCCGTGTGCCTTCCCCAAGTACCTCAACAACTTCACAGCAGGTATGGTAATTCTCCCCTTTTTGAGTTAACTGAGCAGAACTACTACTACTGCGGGGCTATAGGGTAACGAATTGGCCTATGCAAATTACACATGAACTGGTTTATATATACTAATTGTTAAGTGAGGGCATAATAGAGTGCAACAATTCAACATTACAACACTTAACTAGAGATATTTCTACTTCTGGATGACATACTTTCTCATAAGCTTGCATATTTGTTTTGTTCGCAGATACATATGCACCTAAACCTCCTTCATATTTTAGGCTCTTAGTTGTCTGTTGGTTATGTCTGCTTGCTTAGGAGAACACACGTTTCAGTATTGACACTATTGACATGGAATGCTTAGCTGTTCATCGACCTTGAAAATCAAATAGGCTACCCGTCGTTCATGTTTGTGTATTAAAAACTGGCACAAGGACAAGGGCTCACATCCATCGGAAAAAAAGTGTGCTACCAGAACTAGCCCACACAAGTAGACAGCATCCGTTCTCAACAGCCAGTCCCTTGACCTCCATGAGTTTGTTTGTTGCATGTTATGGTAGGTAGGTTTAAGTATGCAATGTGATACAGCTGCTGATAGTGTCAAGTGTCAACAAGACAGTCATCGTGAATCATGAGGACATTTCATGATTTTTGTGTTAATGATCACATACCTAATTAACTTCTTTGATTATCATGGTTCTGTGAGAATTGAGACCACTTACCGACTTATGCCATTCTGCTGTGTAAAACAAGGAACTGTGATGCTAATTGAAATCCACTCCCTGAATCAAACAAAAGTATCAAACTGTAAATGGACAAGTATAGCCTAAGTAGTATTTGTTCATAATGCCTCGTCTATCATGGAAATGCCACTACAGTGACATCCAAGGATCTTGTAATAATCTTTTCTGTTGCATGGGTACTCAGGCCGGGGCCTTCCCCTTTAAAATTTACTCGCTTGAGAAGTTAATGGTGTCTCCTCCCCATCTTGTGTGGTGTTTAAGTGTTTCCTTGTCCATATTCTTTGCAGGGGCAGACATGGCCGATCAAGTGGGCAAGCACTTTAAGAGGTAATTCATATATTGCTACCTTTTGCTTGTTCCATTGTTCTGAATTTTATCTGCGTTTAGTGATGGTTCTGTGGCCTTGTCCATCTTGGCAGGCACAGGAATCGAGGCCATAAAATGGAAATATATGATGAGCCAGAGCAAGAGAGATGGAAGCTCGGTCATCTTCAAGAGGTGGTCTCAAGGAATCGCCGTTCTGTGTGTTTCGCTTTCTGGGTGATGGCATTGATTGTGATGCTGGTGACTAGGTAGGAGAGTAGGACACTCTTAAGGAGCAACATCCTGGTGCTGGGCATGTAATCTTGAACAAGTGTGCAATGATCGTTTTGGCTGTGGTAAATGTGTGGACCGCATATGGTAGGCCACATGATGGTGGTGCTGCTGCTATATCTCCCTGACATACTATTCCCTCCGTTCCAAATTACTCGTCGTGGTTTTAGTTCAAATTTGAACTAAAACCACGATGAGTAATTTGGAACGGAGGGAGTACCTGATACTAGCCAGTTTATATGAAGATATGAATTGGTGACATGTTGGTAGCAAGCGTGTTTGGGACTAGAGGTTTTGATGTCGTTGTTGGTAGCAAGTGTCTGGAAGGCATGGAATTGCTAGGTGATAAGGTTTTTGCGAGCCAGTGAAATTTGTTGCATCTATTTTGGTTCGTGTTCCTTTGTTATAAGAATGTTGTGAGATTTTGGATACGTATGAGATTCATGCTGTAGAGGTTTGTTGTTGTTGTTGTTGTTGTTGTTGTTTTATCCCTTTGTTACGGCGGCCCTTTGTTACCCAAGTATCAATCTGGTTGTTTCTTTTGGCGGCTAGTTCACTTTTTTGAATGCTAGCAGGAAAAGTGCCAAATGTCAAGAGAGCCATGTACCAAAGCACTAAACAGGAATAGCTCTTCTTTTCCTCTCTCTTTTTTCCCATTATGTGTGTAGTTAGTACAGTATCAATGGAAATTTAGTGCACACATTGCAAACTACACTGGAACGCAAAATGAGATTTTTCTCTCTTCTTTCCTATGCCTATGCTCTACGGGCAAGCCACAGGTAAGCCCATCGCCTGGCCTAGCTTAGCCTGTCCACTGTTATCCCTTGGGGTTTGGAGACACTAGCCCAGGCAGGAACCAAAAACACCACCAGCACAGTCCCAAGTAGAAAAGAAAACAAACTTACCAGGCTGTTAAAATAGCAGTAAGCACATACTAGTAATAAACTGCAACAGAAAAACCAAAGGCCGGACACAGTGATAAAAGATCCACATCAAAATGCTGCCGTAATTCGCACAACGTCATAAGCTAGCGTTCCCAGCGGACGCAACATCATCCGGCCAGGGCTAACTCCTTACAACCCCTCACCCAGGTTTACGGACAGCCAGCCAAATCTTTCCTACCAACACTCAGGCCCGGCGCTAAGACTAACAACCACAGCATCCTGCCCACCCCAGGGCCAATCGCACTAACTTTCCTTAAACTCCTACACCATCAGGACGTCCATCAGAGGAAGGGCCTCAAGATTAACAGCTACTCCCTCCGTCCCAAAATATAAGAACGTTTTTAACACTAGCATAGTGTCAAAAACGTTCTTATATTCTGGGACAGAGGGAGTAACTTCCACGCCTAAATCAGTATCTCTACATCTTGTTCTAGTGTTACAAACACCAGCCTTCGCCTTGCCCCACAACAGCCACGATGACTCCTCCAGCACACTTCATTCAATCAACCCGTAATGCTTCCATGCATATGCGAACCTGCAAGATTTCAATCATACTGTTAACATCCCTGCAGATAATAATACTAATCATATCATAAACAGAAAATACACAAAATGATCGACAGATCCTCCTCTATGTATCTGTGCACATAAAACAATACAGCATAAGTATAGGTCATTTAGGCGGACTATTTAGGCCACAAGACCCCCTAATTAGATTCAAGGGCTAAGGCGCTACAAATTCTAGGTCATATAAGGTGATGAAAACAAGGCTCCTAGGTTCACCAGAGAGGATAAAGTGGATATACTGGTGTACCTTACTGGTCAAACAACAAACAACAGGTTAACAACAACGGTGTGCTCATATTCCAGTCACTTTCTGTTCATGACGTACGCCGAATTATAAAAACAAAAAATTGAGTTGTTCATGAGGTATTTCCAGACATGTTTGAAAACACCGGGGTCAGATACAACATGAGCTGGTTGTTCGTGTTAAGGTCAGAAAAGAAAACTTACTTCCCAGACATGTTTGAATTCACTATCATTTGATGGAATAGCTGTATAACAAATGTTGGCATCAACTCCATATCAATACAGTCAATGTCCTCCATGTTACCAATAAGTTCCTCGCCACCCTGTCAAAATAAGATACATGTTAATTACAGCACATTCAAAGTTTCCAACTAATGTCAACCCAGATTCAAGTTATGGTTACAGTTACTTACTTCAGCGTCCGACCCGTGAGCAAAAAAGTTCCGAATAAAACGGAACAGGTCCTCTTGACTTGACCGATATACAAACACATGCTTCACGCTTCTGAAGAACAACACCCCAGAGAAGCTAGCATTCCGCTGAGCAATCAGCCTCCAATCTGGTCCAGCCTTTATCTTTTGCAAGGTTTTTGCAAATCGTCTCTTTTCAGCATGTCCCATTGATCTGAAAGCTTTGATGACGTCTTCAAGGAAGAGTCTTTTCTGACGAAGTGAGCGCAGGGCAGGATGATTCCTTATGAACTTGATGTGGGCCTCCTGGGCATCCGGAGTTGGCGTTTCACTTGCTCCAGGCTTTATCATGCTCCTGTAGAGAAATCTCATGTACGCTTCGTGCTTCCTTTCAACTTTGAAATGACTGATTAATAGATGGGCCAGCTTTGCAAAATCACGAAGTAGATTTGGGAACGAGGCTGGGAAGGTAGGGTTCAAACTGATTCGGCAGCTATGGCCGCACATCCTCAGATCCTCCGATGAGAACCCACCTCCCCAACTTTTGTTACATCGGTATGCTTTAATGATCACTTCAATGAAGCCAGACCAGAGGTCCATCCCAACTTTAGTGGTAAGAAGTACAGCATCTTTGTCTTCATTAGCACTCAATTTGTACTCTTCAGTGACAGCATTGGCACGCACATAATCCTCCAAAGACTATTCCTCGCTCAACTTCAGTCAAACAAGGTATAGTTTAGATAGAAACCACTAAAGGAATAATAAGGGAGTTTATATGCCGCTTTCTAAAGTAAACCAGCTGGTCTGCTTGCCATATATAATATGTCAGGTAAGCACTTAAAGGCAAGACAGGCAGCCCTACCTACAATATTGTTCAGTTATCAATTAAAGTAAAAGCATTATCTCCGTTTTCGTGTTCGCAATTGGTCACACTCTTGTGGATATAGAGATACAAAAGACAGTAAAGCAAACTTGTGTTTGGCACCAATATTTTAGATTAACAAGACGCATAAACTCAGGGCTATGAATAATATATATGGACTCCTTTTTGGGGTACAACGAATTAGAGCCACTGTAAGCCAGCACCTGAGGCAGTTGGAGAAGACAACAACAAATGCAGCAAGGCTCCTTGACACTGTAAATAATGCAAGGAAGCTACTAGGGGATCCTTAAGATCATAGTTGGTAGGTAAATTCATATTAAAACTATTTGGCTGGGTTAGGAGTTTGACTTGGCGTCTTATTTGAGTTAGGATAGTTATTTGCTGGTTTATCCCTACAAAGAACATGCATCTTATGTTACATCGGCAAGAATGAATAGACCAGATTTCCGCTAAACCGTCTACCTCGTAACTACGTGGCTACATGGGAATGAGCCCAGCCACATGCAAGTCGATAAGTTCAGACTCAACTCTAACAGAATATGAAAATGTGCATAAAACTTCAGCGCCAGCTTATCATGATCCTGCATAGCCATGGATACAGGTTGACAATGATGAAGCTGAAACCATACTCAATTACCTACTGCATACTCAAAAATAAATAATTCGGAAAGTACCCTTCAGTGTGAGGACGTGATGTGCTTATTGATTGAAGAACACCGAATGTTCGGATTTGTTATAAACTGAACAGATTACATGGATATCCATATCTGCCATGGCCTAGCGCCTCAGTCAAGAAATTTAGTTCCTTCCTTCATTCATTCAGTGTATGCACACGAAAATAAGTTTCTAGAACGGAAGTCTACAATAAAAGAATGAAAAAAGAGCTATTCTCCAAGTAAAGGGCAGACTACATAACTACATAAGGGTTATGCAAAACAGCTACTTATATGCGGGTCATTCAGTGTGCGCACTTCTAAGTTGCAACCTGTTTAAAAATGTTTTGGTGCTGACTGTTTGCTTGAGACTTTATACTAGCAATCAGAAATCAATTAATGTGTTCATGGTTCATCTCCATTTCACATTATGGCTCAAAGGGGGGTCGGCACAAGTATATTACTACATGCAAATTCAAGATAAATTAAGTGGGCTGAGATAAGTAAATTGCACAAGAAGCACCAGAAAGAATTCAAAGATGAAGTGTAAGAAAGCAAAAGGTCGATCAAGCTCAGTTGCATATAAAATTAAAATTTCTTATGCAATTGTTACCAACAAGGTCAGTTATTTCTATGTCACGATGACAGGGACCATATTTGGATTTCAAGTACATGAAAAATAAGAATTTAGAGGGACAAATCATACCAAAAGGGTAAGCGCCCATTGTGGCCATATGGCAATCAGCAGGAGCCAAGCTTGCTCCATTGGCCAACCAGAAAGAAAGTGAAGAAACATTGGCACCAGTACTGCGACTGGTAGAATAGATGACATCCAAGGCAGAAGCCAGGCCATAAACTTTGGCAGCCACTCGGGTGGTACGAACCGCGCCAGCACCAGGAGCATCAGGAGCAAGATGATCAATGGGAACAGGAAAGAACTCATCACAGGTCGATCGGACACCGTCTGCACCGCCCTCCACTTGCGGTGCTGCCTCCTTCTTGTGGGCTGTCCATGCCTCTTGCCAGATTGCACCTGCTAGATTAGATTATCAGCTTGATCAGCTAGGACAGTTCTGCTAGGCAGTGAGATTTAAGCGTTTATAGTTTCATACCTCATACTTTGACCGCCACACCCACCCCACCAGCATCAAGAAACATAACTTCAGTGAGGGCGTGGCCACCAACCTCCTCTGCTCTGCTCTAAGCTGCTCTGCTCTAAGCTTGCAGTTCAGTTCGGCCAGCTTCTTCCGCTGCCTCTTCCTCTGAGCCGGTCGGTGCGCCATCTCGGCAGTGATTGGACCTGCTAGGCTAGATTAGCACCTTGATTAGACAGATGATGAGCTCGGCTAGGCCGTGAGGTTTAAGCGTTAGGGTTTCGTACCTCGATCTCTGTAACGTTGCTGCTTCCGGGGGCCTAGTCGCGGCAGACAGCCGCCCGCGCTGGCGAAGCGCGCCGACGGCGAGGCCGTGCGTCTTAGGGTTTCGCACCTCAAGCTCCTTACGGGTCGATGACGGCGGAGGGGGAGGGGAGGCGGACGCGGAGGCCTTGGGATGCTTCCGGGGGCCTAGGTGCGACCGTGGCCGCGGTAGGCAGCCGCCCGCGACTCGCGAAGCGCGCCGACGACGGCGAGACCGTGGGGTTTTCGCGCCTCAAGCTGCTCTGGGCTGAAACCGGCGGCGGAGGAGGCGGAGGCGGAGGCGGAGGGTTGGTGACGCTCGCGGAGGCGGAGGTGGTGCGGTGCTCGCGGTAGACGGCCGCCCGCGGCTGGCGACGCGCGCCGACGGCGAGGCGCAGCCGCACCCGGAGGCCGAGCCGGCTGATACTTTCTCCTCCAATTTTCCTTCGAGAGGGTGGGCACGGTGTTTTGTTCGTAGCCGGGATGGGCCTGTTGCTGCAATTTCGTCTGGAAGCCCAAGCCCAAAGAGACAGACCGTCGGGGTCGGTCTCTTGGGCTTCCGGGCCTTTTTTCTTTTCTTTCCTTAGCCGATTTGAGTGGTCAAAAGGCTAAAAAAACGATTTGTGAGCTTGCCTAGAAAAAAAAGGCGATTTCAGGCTTCAGACCGAACAGTTCTTTCAGTAACTCATTTTCTCACATAATTATTGCGTTGAAGAAATCCAGCCGCATGATGCCATTCCTATTCCCGAAGTGTCGTGGTTTTGTCACGGTAGATGTCCTCGAAAAAGGACTTAGTCGTTAGGTCATCGTAGCTAGGTAGTAGCTTCAATGGGTTGATCGAAATCGAGAGACACAGATTTACCCAGATTCGGCCCCTCATGATGGAGGTAATAGCCTACTTCCCACTTGATTGATTATTGCTTGAGATCTCGATTACAAGGGTGTGACTTGGCTAACCTAGTACTGGAGAGCTTGTAACTTAATCCCCTCAGGGGTTCCCCTTTATATACAGGTCAAGGACCTGAGGTCACAACAGAATCCGGGTCATACTATGACTCGTGTCTTAGTCTATTTCCTGCTTATCTTGTCCTTCAAGTAAGGAAAATTCCTTACAGCTTCCTTGTCGAGCTAGCTTACCAGATACTGGCCCACGAGCCGGCCTCTTCTTTCAATCGCCTCCTGGGCTTTGAATTACGGCCCACATAACTAGCCTGATGACGAGCCGCCATAGGATGGTCAGGTCATTCCTGGCCAGGTCATATCGTGGGGTATATCCCGTACACCCTAGGTTAACTTGGATTCATCCATGTTAAAGTTCATACTGGAATTAAGTCCGGGTCATCTTCTTGCAAGCCAGAACTCCCATTTGTTCCTTTAGCTTATTTTCGAGCCGGGTTGTGAGACACTGTCGGCTTCTGATGTTTCCTCGCTTTAGCATTTCACACCCCTTCAAGATTGTCGTGACGTCATCTCGCCAGACCTCCGTAATCCATGCATGACATCATCACGAATCTTGAGTGGATCTGACAGGCCTGGAAATCGAGGCGCCTTTCCGTCAGAAAATTATTGCGTTGCCCTCGTTTCGCACTTACCATTTCCCCTTCTTATTGTTCTATAAATACGTACGAAGGGCTCCAAGGTCTATTTTACCGTTTCCGCATCCTCGCTTCATCTTCTTCCTTGCGCCTATTGCTTCTTGTGACCGAAGCACCACCGCGTCTCCTTGAGCTCTCCGGCCACATCAACTGCGACCTCAACTGTTGGGGAACGTAGCATGCAAATTCGAAAAATTTCCTACGATCACGCAAGATCTATCTAGGAGATGCATAGCAACGAGAGGAGGAGAGTGTGTCCACGTACCCTCGTAGACCGAAAGCGGAAGCATTAGTTTAACGCGGTTGATATAGTCGAACGTCTTCACGATCCAACCGATCAAGCGCCGAACGTACGGCACCTCCGAGTTCTGCCCACGTTCAGCTCGATGGCGTCCCTCGAACTCTTGATCCAGCAGAGGGTCGAGGGAGAGTTTCATTGTTGGGGAACGTAATAATTTCAAAAAAAAAAATTCTACGCACAAGCAAGATCATGGTGATGCATAGCAACGAGAGTGGAGAGTGTTGTCCACGTACCCTCGTAGACCGAAAGCGCAAGCGTTATGACAACGCGGTTGATGTAGTCGTACGTCTTCACGATCCGACCGATCCAAGTACCGAACGCACGGCACCTCCGAGTTCAGCACACGTTCAGCTCGATGACGTCCCACGAACTCCGATCCAGCAGAGCTTCGAGGGAGAGTTCCATCAGCACGACGGCGTGATGACGGTGATGATGTTGCTACCGACGCAGGGTGATGACGTCGTCGCCGTCTCGCGCCGTCGCCCCCGCCGTCTCGCGCCGCCGCCCCCGTCGTCGCCGTCTCCCCGTCGTCGCCGTCTCGCGCGTTGCCGTCCCCGCCGTCCCCGTCGTCGCCCCCGGCCCGCCGTCCGTCGTCGCGTCGCCCCCATCGCGTCGCCCTCGTCGCGTCGCTGTCTCGCGCCGCCGCCCGTACGCCGCCGCCCCCCGCTCGTACGTACACACACACACATACACACACACACACATATTTTTTTTTTTACTTATTTTTTGTTTTCTGTTGTTTAGATTAATGTTAGATGAATTACGTAGATAATTAAGATTGTGTTAAAATTAATGTTAATGCATGTTAGATGAATTATATGGAAAAGATGTTAAATATTAATGTCAATTTTAGATGAATTAGCTAGATATTAATTAGGTATATATATGAGATTTGAACTAGTTGAATTAATATAACTAGTTTATTTTTAGTATGAAAATTAATAAAACAAGTTTATTTTTAGTATGAAAATTTAGGTATATGAGATTATTTGAAGTAGTTGAATTAATATAACTAGTTTATTTTTAGTAAATGTGCGGAGTTGAACTAGTTGAATTAGTAGAACTAGTTTATTTTTAGTAAGAAAATTTACGTATATGAGATTTGATGATCTAATTAAAATATTACTATATGTAGCTACTTTATATATTTTAGTAAGAAAATTAATAGAACTAGTTTATTTTTAGTAAATTCTTAGTTGAATTAATAGAACTAGTTTATTTTTAGTAAGAAAATTTAGATATATGAGATTTGATGATCTAATTAATAGGAAATGTCGTCTGACGATGAAAAAGATTTCATTAAGTGTGAATACTGTGAAGACCAGCGCGGCCTGTGCGACAGAAATTTCCTTGTTGATGATAGACGCTTCAGCATCAAGTTGGATGAGACCTTCGAAGTGAATACAGTAAGTCACAACGACAAGTCTTTTTTCATAATTAAACATGACTTATATATATGCTTCATTTGCTTCAACTTACAATTTTAAATTTTCACTATTCTACTAGCGCATCCCCTGCCATGCAAGAATTTTTGTCTTGAATAAGATAGGTTTCAGTGCTATAGAAACTATGGAGGTAAAGAGAGTTTACCTGAAGACCGAGCATGGTTATACTTTCAACGTCAAATTATACAATGCAGACACGTACACCTATTTTGAATGCAAAACTTGGCAAGCACTATGCAAGGCTTATGCATTTGAGCCTGATATGGTTATCACCTTTGATATTCGTCCGGAAGATGATATTGAAGGTAATATCGACATCTGGGTCGATGTGCAGACGCCTCCAGTTCTACCATTATGTGAGTTTCTCAACCATATTTATGTCTTTGATATTGTTTATTCAAAAATAGTTGACAACTTATTTTCATTGACAGCTTATTTCCATTCAAGCAAACATGTCCGGCGCTTGGTAGATAGGACCTACTACTGTCCCGGAGCTGAACTAAACTGCAAGGAGATAAGTCATTATGTTTCATGACTTGAGGATCTTCATACTGTTAAGACAAATTTTCTTCCTGGACTTAGAAATGTTAGTACTCAAAACGTGAGACAAGTAGTGATCGTATTGAACTACGGTCACATCTATTTACGAAATATGGTAAGATTTTTACTATTTGTCCTCAGTGCATCTTTTGCATACATTATTTTTTTGCTAAACTTTCATTGCTAAGTATATTAATTACTATACGATGTTCTTCAACAGGGACTCCCGATGACAGTTGTGCCTCAGTGGATCGAGACTAAAGGTCACATGTCAATGGGTAGCTTACGGCCAAGATATCCTACATTGCACATGAGTGCATTCAGGATTTCTAAAAGCGATGAATGCTTAATAGTGAAAGATTGGAGCAAAATTGTTAACGATCCTAGCAGAGAAGTACTAGGGGGCAACAATGAGAAGCGCAGCCCATGATTAGGAGACAGGTTCATCTGCATGCTCCAGTATGATGAATCAGGAGAGCTATACATGTTCTATGCTATTTTACCTGAGAGAGAGCAGCAGGAGTGATTTAGCTAGTTCATGCTCTTAGTACTTTTGTTCTCTCATGTCCGTGTTCTTCGTCCTGAACTTAATCTCAAAGGGGTGATTTGCTTTTGTGGTGTTAATTATGAACGCTTATAATATCATGACCATGTTGAACTCGATGATATCTTTGCTTCTGGTACAAGTGAATGTTTTTTCTTTAAGCTAGTGCTGGTGGTGATTAGATAGCGGTAATGACTATGATGATTAAACAATGGTAATGACGACTGTGATGATTTTTAGCTAGCTAGTTTACTGTTGTTGATGATATGATGCAAGAGTTTTTATATTAATATGATGATGATGATGAGTTATTATATCATTTATGAAAGAAACCGCAGATTAGTTTCAGCTGGATGAATCCTAGCTAAGTGATCAAGTATATGCCATATCCATATTATACTTGATCACCTATAATTAAGTGATCAAGTATAATATGGATATGGCATACAAGTATAATATGGATATGGCATATACTTCACTTAGCTAGCTAGGATCCACATGCATCCAGTCGAAACTAATCTGCGGTACTTTCACCTACTGATTTAACAACTAAAATAATCACTAAATTAAATTGAAAACACAAAATTAATGGAAAAAAATAATACCAAAACACCCCCAAACATTTAGTACCGGTTGGTGTTATCAACCGATACTAATGTCCTGCACGCACCCTGGCCTGGCTCGTGCCACGTGGTGGCACTTTAGCGCCGGTTCGTGATGAACCGATACCAAAGGGAGGGGACCTTTAGTCCCCACTCTTTAGTGCCGGTTGTAGAACCGGCACTAAAGGCCCTTACGAACCGGCGCTAAAGCCCGGTTCTGCACTAGTGTCCGGTGGTGGCGAGGGAGAGGAGAGGGGGGAGGGGTGGCCGGCGGCGGGCTAGGTTATCGCCGCCCGAGTTGCCCCTACGGGAGCGACGCGGGGCCCAAGCGGCTATGGCCTGATTTCTCCGCGTGTCCATATATAGTAAAGGATGATCCATCTGCATGCCGGGTACGCGTGCGAGTTAGGACTTGGGACGAGGAGCGATGGCGAGGCGGGAAGGACAAGCATGTTAGACCGGCGGTGAGCGGCAGAAGCTTGGATGGTCGTCGGTCCTCCCTTGGGTGGTGCCTCTGGCCTTGGCCTCCGCGCGCGCCTTCTATGTTTCTCTCAATCCACCTTGAGCAACCGGCATGTCCATCAGTTTAATTTGGTTTGGATCGGAAACGAGGCTCCAATCCATGAGTGGATGTGTGCGAAACAAACAAAAAAAAAAAAAACGATAATCTGCGGAGGACCGAACAAGATAGGCTGGCACGTTTGAGAGATCGATCGATCGAGAGAAAGAGAGAGAGAGAGAGCCGGAAAAGAAAACCTTCGGAGTCAGACTCGGATCGGATGTGAATCAGAGTCCCTCTCGTCTTCCCCGGTCACAAAACTGCTCCCTCCAGCGCCAGAGAGAAACAGCAAACTGCAAAGCGCTCCCGTCCCGCACCAAATCGCCGCCGCCGCTGCCAACCTCGTCTCACACTTTTTTCCCGCGGACCTTAACCTCCAGATCCATGGCGCTCACCGTTGTTCCTGTCCGGCCCTCCGCGCACCCCGACTGGGCCTTACTCAACAAGACGGGCCGTATCTCCGACAACCGGAACGAGACCACCGCCGGGTGCCGCACGCCGGAGGGCCAGGCCGTGGAGGTGTCCTTCTGCCTCGCCGACCCGCCGGGCGTCTCCCACTTCTCCGTCCACTGCCCCGGCCTCGAGGGCGACGACTACTCCGACACCCCGCCCTTGCTCATCTGCGCCGAGGGGGCTTTCGTGCTCTTCTCCGTCACCCTCAACGTCCCCGAGTGGGGCTCCGTCCACCACTTCGTCTACTCCGCGCGCGGCCCGTCCGGCAACCGCCCGTCGCTGCACCTGCTCCCGGAGCCGGACCCTGAGGTCCCAGCCTTCCAGTCCCAGCAGTTCGGCATCCTGCCCTGCGGCGGCGGCCACTTCGCCGTGGCTTTCCTCGATCGCAACTGGATTGACCATCGTGACTGCTGGGAGTATCGCGCCTACGTCTTCTCCTCCACCACGCGGGCATGGAGCAGAACCAAGCCGTCCATGCCGCGCTTGTCCCAGTCTGACAAGGTGCTGCTCGATAGGCATTACAGCTGCAAGCAGATCACTGTCGGAGAAACCTCGCTGGGCTGGGTTGATCTCTTGTGTGGTATTGTCCTCCTCTGCAACCTCTTCGACAAGCGTCCCGTCATCAAGTACATTCCATTCCCCGCATCCAGGGTTCCTCTCGTTGATGAGGATGGTGTCCCCGACATCGCCGCGGAACACTTGTGCGACGTCTCCTGCTGCGGCGATCTCATCAAGTTTGTCCAGATAGATTTCGATGAGCCTGACTATGGAAGCAGTGGCATCGCTTGGAAAGCCACCACATGGAACAGGAAGCTCTCTTGGGATGATTGGCGCAACCGCCGCACGGTTGATGTTGCTGAAATCTCGGTCGACACGAGTTATTCTGCTTTGTTGCCTGAGCTGCTGGATGATGAGAACAAACTACTGGAGCTGAAGAATCTTATTTTCATTAACCCCACCCTGAGCATCCAAGATGACCATCTTCTCTACATAAGGGCCATGGTAAAGGCTCAAGATGACACGACATGGATTGTCGCACTTGACATGAAACATGCCTCTCTCAGTGCGCTAGTCCCAGTGTCCACCCAACCCTTCTGTGGCGTTACCATGTACTCTCCATGTGCCTTCCCCAAGTACTACCTCGACAATATGCCAGTAGGTATGGTAATTCTGCCCTTTTTTCCATCCTCTCATGCCCAAAATGTGATTTACCAACAATATAGTATGATGTTTTTTTTTTGGAATCTTGGTTAGCTGTTGGTTAAGTGTGCTTGCATAGGAGAATGTACATCTGTATATTGACACTGTTGACATTAGATTGTGTAGCCGCTCCTCGAACTTGAAAATCAACTAGAGTGCCCAATCCAATATACATGTTCATGTGTTGGAAACTAGCAAAAGGCCTCAGCTGATGCTAAATACTGCTAGTGCTTATGAGTACTGAGGCAAGGAACTGTAAATGCTAATTCAACTACATTATAATACTCCCTCCGTTCCTAAATATTTGTCTTTCTAGAGATTTCAACAAGTGACTACATACGAAGCAAAATGAGTGAATCTGCACATATACATCCGTATGTGGTAGTCCATTTGAAATCTCTAAAAAGACAAATATTTAGGAACGGAGGGAGTGCATGTTAAGCCTTTTGTCCCAAACAAGTTGGGGTAGGCTAGATATGAAACTCTTTCACGAGGACTTCCCAGGAGGTCACCCGTCCTAGTACTAATCTCGCCCAAATGGGTTTCAAATTACAGTATCGACAGACAGGCAAGTTTGTTAACAAGTGGCTTTTAATTTGCACCACAAATTACCATAACCCAACCGGCTCTGGTACAAAATGACTCAGCCATCACGAAAGTTCCACTGCAGTGACATCTGAACCTTGTCTAACTGCAGCTAGCTAGATCCAATCTCCTTCCATTACCATGATGTCTCCTGGCATGCCTGGTGGACATGTCTCTGCCCCGAGACACCATTTTTGCCACTGTGGGGTGGCCTTAGTTGTTGTTGGGTCGAACCACGGCATGGCTCACGCTGCAGCTCTTCTTTTTTGTGGTATAGCGATGAAATGAAATTGTAAGAAGAAAGAACAACTTTTACTCTATCCCAAAACACAATTGGTTCATGATCTGTGTATTACGATCCTATGGTGTCGTGCGAACTCTAGTCGAGGCCTTTCCCCATAGAAAACCTTTCCCTTGAGAGGTTTTATGCCTTTCATTCCCCATCTTCTGCATCTAACAGTTGCCTTGTTTAAATTTAGCAGAGGCAGACGTGGTCAAACCAGTGGTCAGGCAACTATACGGCACGAATAAAAGATCTCACAGGAGGCAAAAAGGGATACTCAACCCAAATACTAGCTCTCAAGGGAATCCGGTGGCACGGGGTGAGCGAGCTTCGGTTCTGGATCTCCTGTTTCTGCATCGCCGGAACATTTATTTCTTTTTCTTCATAGTATTACCGATCATGGCAAAAGTGTTCTCTTATATCTACTCGATGAATGCCTGAACCCCTTTCCTAGTTTAAGTGCAAAAATTGATGTTTCTTCTACTCTGGCTATGTAAAAACAAAAGCATATCAGTGTATTAATTAGGGGCTGCCTCTCCTGTAAGCTGTGGTTATGTATATATATGTAAGGATAATGGTTGCAGTGGCAAGTTAGAAGGTCTCTTTTTTAATTATGAATCAGGTTTGCAGATAACATTAACAACATTCATAGCATTATTTGTCTGTTTAAATTTATTTATACCACGATCCACTTGGCATCTCCGCCATCGACCATGTGCAAGTTCAGGTTCTGCCGCTACTCCTGCCCTTAGTACTATGTGCTACCTGGTTCTGCTGGTGACGGTGCGATGTATGGATGATTTGCGATGCTAAGTGGCTGAACAGATTGGATTGACTATTGATTATTACAGTGTCAGTTTAGGAGGGAATAAATCGAACTATGTGCCATCACATTCTGTTGTTAGTGTTTGCAGAGAGCTTCTTATGGTCCCAAGCTTTCTAAAATTTCAAGAACCTGCTCTGTAATATTGACCAGATGTGGTGAACACGGTGGTAAATTTATCAACTAATAACTGATGATTTTATGAGCTGACTTCTGCTTGTGTGCTGAACAGATCAGTCTCATGGATGAGTGATTCATGTACTTTTCTCGATAGATTTAACTATATAGTGCCGAGATTCAGTGCCTTTTAGTGCTTGGTATCTCTTTTGTCTTCATCTCTTTCCATTGATCCGGTAAAATTAAACCACACAACACATTTAGAAGGTTGTGTTCTTCATATTAGTCACTTGTACTTGCATATCAGTTTCTTTTATGTTGAATTGATGACTCTGTTAGACTTTGCGTATGAATTCATAGTTTGTCACAGAAAGTGTCATAAGTATCATGGGTAGAGTATTATGTACTCCCTCTGTTCATTTTTATAAGACCTTGAAGACATTTCAGACAATGTGCAAACAATCCATTTTGAGCCATCTGAAACGACTTACAAAAGTGAATGGAGGGAGTACATTTATCACCAGAACCTTGATTTAATTTTGCGGCAATTATAGTAAATTTATCACCTCACTTGCTAGGAATGCAGCAGTAGTGTTTGCCTTTGACTATTAATAAGATTAATAGTATATGAGATATAGAATGTGAAAATTATATCATTGGAAGCTCCTTGCGCATACGAATTTGATGATGTGTTTTTGTGTAACTTGCATGTCATATATTATTGCTTTAATATGTGGTCAAAATTAACCTCAAAATATGCATTAGGCCCTATATAGATGGATAGAGGGAGTAATTTGACTTTCACAAGCCTCCAATTATATACGTTGAATGACGCTGCAATATGCAAAGACGGTCATAGTGTGACATGACTTAAAACAAACTTGCAAATGTGAAAAATAGGAACTGGAACATGATTAATTAGGATCTCTCTCTCTCTCTCTCTCTCTCTCTCCCTCTCTCCAAACAACATGATGTTACACCCCCCCCCCCCCCCCCCCCCCCCCCCCAAAAAAAAGGATTAGTTCGTTTTGTGCAGTAGCTAGGGTAGCAAATGCACGGCGTGTCTCCTCAGGCCAGCTTACTTGGGTCCTCCAACATTGTCCTCAGTGGCAGACCCAGGAATTGGAATTGGAGTTAGCTGGGGCGAACATTTAATGTCTAATTTTTTTTCACTAGAAATGCAAGTCTATTCAACCAAAACTCATAGCATTCAACAACAAATGAATAAAAAGGCTCTTAAAAACTAGTAAACTGCTAACATGGACTCTTGTCACTTAAAAATGCTCACTTATGCCACAATATGATCCCATAATTCCAATTTCCGAACGAGACCTACAAATTTATGAATGCATTAGCATGAAATGCCGGAGGAATGCCCTACAACATCAAATGGCACCAAAATTGAGTGTCCTGTTACTGCTAACAACCTGATGTTCTTATTCAACATTCCAAGTTCCCAACTAACATATCAAAGAAAGGATACTAGAAGAGGATACCTGCTGGTCATCGGAGTCATGTGGTCGCTTCCGGTTGGTTGATCTGGGCGCCGAAGCTACTGCCCCTGTCACACCCGCAGCTTCTTTGGCAGCAGCAGCCTCAGCCTCAGCCTCTTCGAGTTCAACGGCAGCAGCTATCCCTATCCAATCCTCCTCTTCATCGGAATCCATCACCGGCACTCCGGCCAGTGGGGCGCCACCAAGCTCGCGCTGCTGCAACAATTAGATTGCTTCATCAATTTCATTGACTTCGTCAGTTAAAAAGGGAAAGCTAAAAGGCTGCATTGCACATGCTCAAATTCTGTTCACATGTCTAATTATGCCTGCAAGCTAGACTTATGTCTATGTAGGAAGGGCGTTGGGGGTCATCGCAAAGAAATAATATTCATATCTAATGCATCCAGTTTAGTCTACGCAAGGAATCATCTTAGGATTTGGACTGCCGTAGCCCCAACTACTTGCAGCCTTCTAGTTCTAGGCAATGGAAGCAACAACAAAAATTACTCTGAATGACTTGTGCTATCAGGATCAAACAACGATCATGTAGGGTGCGGAATAACCTCAGTGCCGCGGTGCGCCGGAGCCGCTCCCCACCGCCGCCCCCGCCGCTGGACCGACCTCCAAGCTCCAGCACCAGCTGCAGTCCAGCACCGCCCCCCGCCGCCGCAGTACGCGTACCGATGGGGTTTCTGGATCGAGCGATGGGATTTCTTTTTTTTGTTTGATGTCTGTTACTCTGTTTGGGCCCTGTAGACACATAGCCCACTCCACCGGCCCAACACTTTCTCCCTCACGCAGTCACGCTCGCTTACACTTGTCCTATATATCACCAAAAATAAGCATGTAACTGTCGTGAATCCTTCCACTATCAAATCACTTGATTTTTTGCACCCAATGATTGTCGCCTGTGTTGATGCAATAATGCTATATAACTATTGCTTTGATGCATTGTCCTTGATTTATGTTGCCAATTTTGTGCAAAGAAGCTGGCGGCAAAGTACATGACACTCGTCGCTAACGGTGGTAAGAATGGCCACTGGACATAAGTGAATGCCCACTCAGGCGCTCATTTTAAAAAACTTCCTACAGTTTCAGGAAGGTGGGGTGGCGTTCTTTTGTAGAGAAAGCACATCTAGAGTCATTAAGTGTTTTTCAGGTAAGTTTCACTAATAATGGGGCCAATATAATTTTCTTTCACCTTGACTACTCCTGTTTGTTGTCTAAAGTAGTACACAGGATTTATGTTTTATATTCTTTCCGCTATCGATTTTTCTCCCAGTAGATACGGCTTGCTGAATAAAGGAGGATCACATGTGTCATGCATGTATGTCATCTCTAGTGATAAATGTATATAGACTAGCTCTATTGTGAAACTTCTGATTTTAGTTCAACTCATATACTTACACCGAATCAAGTTACCTCAGTTGGGAAACTTCTAATTTTAGTTAAGCTAAACATTGTATGATTTATAACTAATAATGTGATTTGTAACATCTTCTTGGGTAATTGAATGTTGCTTCTAATTCAGGTCCTATTAGCTTTCTATTTTTCATTTGTAAACCCTCATGTGGTACCTTTTCCTAGGGAAAGTCTAAGGTGATAATGAAATTTTCATGTGAACCTCTTTCATATTTTGATATTTTTATCTGGTTTGAACCAATTTGGGAAAGTCTAAGGTGATACTGAAATTTTCATGTGAACCTCTTTCATATTTTGATACTTCCAAATGCCTCATGTCATTTTGCTGTGCAACAACTGGCAAAAATGCATGCAAAGTTTGGAGCCAAAATATCCATTTGTTCGCAGGTCTTGGTCTCCTAGCCACCTCTCCCTTCAAAAGTAAGTTCATATTTCATTATCATATTTCTCTTCTGTGAAAGATGTAAGACTGATGATTGTTGCGTTTGTAAAAATATACATAGAGTAAAGATTTCATGGAATTTAAATGCAAGCTAAATTCAGTTGATATTATATGTACATTGTGATGCATCATTGTCTTCTAACTCCCTGTCTCCTTTTTCCCATTTCAATTCTGCTAGACCATAATATATCAGTGGGTGCATTGATGTGTTATCAAATGCAGACTGTGAAAGTGGTTGCCATAAAATATATTTCGTAGGTAAGATTTGCCATCTCATATAGTTCGCATTTAGAACTCACTTACCAATCCACTTACTCCAGGTGAAGTTTGCTTTGGTTGAGTCTACCATAAGAGGTAGACTTTTGCTCGGATCTTTCTACTTACTCTTTGAGTTAATGTTTCTATTTCTAGAGCTAAATTCTCATCATGTCACATAAAATGAAGTTCTAGATCAACAAACCAGCACGACTACAGTCATGTTGATCCACCTTTCCTTTTTGCGAAAATGATACATTTTCTTATCCTTTTGATTCCATATGATACTTGGTTACCATTTTTTCTCTCTTGAAACAAGATACTTGACGGTTATTGCACATGCAATTGCTAGGGTAGACTATCTGTTGATCATTCTTTCGGGATCAAGTGTACTTGGCTGCATTTTCCTATTAAGCCACTACTTTTAACTCACGACATGTTCGAAGTTTCTAGCGAGCCAGGCTGAGGCGAGCATACAAGATGGGCCACTTGCACGAGGGGAGATGGGAGGGATACGAGCTGGTATGCAGCTTGTGGGTGCTTATCTTCTCCTACCTCCATTAACCTTTGCTCTAATTTTGTTCTTCCTAGCCCCTTCCGATCTACCCAAAGGTGCTTCGATTCGAGGTAAGCTCTACATGAAAAAGATGCACCTCGATGCTACGGTTCCATTTAGGCGATCGGTTCGTAGTTTCGTCGGCCGTAAGTTCTTAATTTCGTCTTCCCGTTTGAAGCTATTCTTGACGAATTTTGTCAGATTCGTCGTGCACGATCGATCGTTTGAAATTTCCTTTGACCAGCAGCCTAATCTCGCAGTTCCTCACAACATTCGTGTTGTAAGTTTTTGGTTTCGACGATCGTAGCTTCATCTCTCTTCGATCAGCAGTCTACTGTCCTCTGTCCTCTGCTCAGAGTCCTCCTATTCGTCCCTCTCGACGCCGACTCCCCTTGATCTCCTTGCCCACGTCCTATTACACTAGAGTCGTTTACGGCGTCGCTCATCTCGGCCTACTCACTGTCATCCTCCTACTGCACTGACGCTGCAACGGCATGCACATTGCTTTCTTGTGTCCTCTGCCTCCGTGCACACTGCAGTTCAGCGCGCCGCCGACGGGGTCGATCATCTTGGCCTCCTCTCTCTCGCCCTACTACACTAGAGTCATTTCCGGTGTCAATCATCTCGGCCTCCTCTCTCGTCCACTGCACTGACGATACCATGGTGCGGGCACTGCATTTTCCTCCTCTGTCGACTGTCTTTGCGCGAGCACCGCAACTAGTTCGCCGACGGTGTCGCTCGCCGTGCCGCCGACGGGATCGCTCGTCCACGACTCCATGCTCGTCATGTCAGACACGGCGCCACTGCCACTATCCACCACAGTCGCCATGGTCCGGCGCACACTGCATTTCTTCTCTCACTTCCTCTGTTATCTCTTAACCCTATGTGCTAAGTGCAATGCTAGCTCTTAATCATACTCCATGCGGGCAACCAAACAACGTGTAGTTGCATGCGCCGAGACAATGCAGGCAACCAAACAACGTGCCAAAGTTGATCTCCTAATGCAGGCAGTTCATATGCAGGCAACCAAACAACTCGCAGATGTCGCATATGAGGCTGTTTTTCTAGAGTCAGGCCGAGTGGAGATGTGTATGCAACGCGGGTACTGTAGGCGACGGCAACCAAACACGCCCCAATAGAACCTGAGGTATGTTTTTCTACATACCTACCCGGCGGTTGTTTGCCAGGATCCACCTAAAAAATAGATGCAATATATTAACAGTCCAGGATGATAGACTATCCTATTTTATGCAACAATATATGTGAGTCAATTGAAACATACAATAAGACTAACATTTCAAATGCATTTGGCTCTGCTTCTCTTGAGGTTGAGTTCATTGGTTGCATCTCAGATATTAGGAAGTGCAGTAGTCGTTCAACCTCTAAAATGAATGAAAAATGTGAAAAGCCTACAAGGTTCACTACTGCAGAAAAGGCTAGCAGTGGCGGGCTGAAAACAGCCATCAGTGGCGGTCGGAGCTATCAGGCGCGCCATCCGCCACTGGTAAAGATCCTATCAGTGTAGCGCCCGCCACTGGACATTCAACGTACTTGTGGCGGTCCATTTTGCTCGCGCTCCACTGGTAAGTTATTCGGGCTGCATTTAGTACGTTGCCACGGTAGGGTATATTGCTGTCACGGCAACTGAAGGTGATGCAAATAGCAAATAATTAACAATAAATCAGATCACATCAGAAATAAAAACTAACGAGAGTAACTTATAACAAAGAACGAGAAGTAAATTAACAATAAACGAGTAACAAATAATATATGCGCAGGGCTGGCCGCCCCGGGTCCCCAACATGGAGGGCCCCTCCCCTGGTCCACAATTATCCGATAGCACAGGTGGTCACGCCCATCAATTAGCTGGCACGCTGCGAAGCTGCGCATGTAAGACTCCTTTCTCAAAAGGAAAAAAAGGCACGTAGATGGAAAGCCCATTGACCCAGGACTATACATTTCCTTCTTAAATGTGCGGATTCTTAAAAAAATCATGAACTTTTTCTTCAAGATCGATGAACTTTTTTCCAAATCCATGAACTTTCATTCAAATTCATGACCATTTTTTTCAAATTAGGTGAACTTTTCTCAAATTTGTGAATTTTAAAAAAAACAATGAACTTTTTTTCAAATTCTATGAACTTTTTCAAACTCAATGAACTTTTTTCAAATCGGTGAAATTTTTGAAAAAATATATTGACGATTTTTTTTCCAAATTCGATTAATTTTTTCAACTTTTTCTTAAAAATTGGTGATATTTTTTCAAAATTGATGAACTATTCAAGTAATTTTAAATTTTAAGTTAACATTTTACTAAACAGTAACTTTTTCTTAGAAGTTAACTAGCAATGTTTTCTGCAATAGACAAGAAAACGAGTTTGGTCCAGTTGTTATTGCATTAGTCTACAGGCGTGCGGTGCTGAGTTCGAATCCCAGCTCTCCCTTGATTTTGTTCACATCTTCCTTTTTGAGCAAGTCATGGGCCGTCCCGCTATGCAACGCCTGCGAGCTCGGCACTCTAAGCGACAGTTAGGAGCTCCCTTGTGAGGGCTCCACTGATGGTCACAACCCACTAAAAAAGAATAACCACCATAATAATGTGTGAGAGATATATCTCGCTTACTGTGAGATGTATTCCCGTCTCGCCACTGGCGCTCGGTCCGTGTTCACCAGCCCATTAGAGCGGTTTGGGAAGGTTGTACATGCCGGTACGAACCAGTTTCAAAATTTTAATGCGGTTTTTCTTTTTCAGTTTATATTTGTTTTCTTTATCAGTTTTCTTTGGTTTTTATGTATTTTTTGTTCATTTTCATCAATTTCATTATTTTTTTCCTTTTTCTTCCTTGTTTTTTGTTTTTAAAAAACTGACTTTTTTAAACATACATACTGAACATTTTTTGTATATAGGTTAAACATTTTCTAAATACATGTTAAATTGTTTTGCAAATACATGTTACACATTTTACAAAACTCTAACTGAACATTTTTAAACATATGTCTGAACATTTTGCCAAATTCAAGAACATTTTGAAAATGGTTCAAATAATTTATGAACTTTCATTATAAAATATTGGCACAAACATTTTTATGTTTTAAAGAAACTTTTGTGCTAATTAAAAGTGTTCATAAACATATAACTAAATGTTTGCATGTTTTAATAAAAGTTTATCTCATTTTTATAATGTTCAAATGTATTTTAGAAAACGTCCCCTATTTTTGTTCATGTCTTCCTTTTTGAGCATGTAATGGGCCGGCCCGCTACGCAATGCCTGCAACTGCAAGCTCGGCATTCTAAGCGGAGACTAGGAGCTCCCTTCTGAGCGCTCCACTGATGGTCAGAACCCCCTAAAACAGAATAACGACCATAATAATGTGCGAGAGATATATCTCGCTTACTGTGAGATGTATTCCCGTCTTGCCTCTGGCGCTCGGACCGTGCTCACCAGTCCATTAGAGCGGTTTGGGAAGGTTATACATACCGGGACGAACCAGTTTTAAAATCTTCAATGCGGTTTTTCTTTTTCTGTTTATATTTGTTTTCTTCGTTTTTTGATGTATTTTTTGTTCATTTTCATCAATTTTCATTAGGTTTTTTATTTTTCTTTCTTTTTTTGTTTCAAAAAAAGCAACTTCTTTAAAAAAATGTTAAATTTTCATTAAAAATTATTGGCACAAGTATTTTTTTGTTTTAAAAAACTTTTGTGCTACTTAAAAGTTGTTCATAAACATATAACTAAATGTTTGCATGTTTTAATTAAATTTTATCTCATTTTTTAAAATGTCAAAATGTATTTTAGAAAATGCCCCCTATTTTTGTTTACGTCTTCCTTTTTGAGCAGGTAATGGGCCGACCCGCTACACAATGCCTGAAAGCTCGGCACTCTAAGTGGAGACTAGGAGCTCCCTTCTGAGTGCTCCACTGACGATCACAACCCCCTAAAAATGAATAACGACCATAATAATGTGCGCGAGATATATCTCGCTTACTGTGAGATGTATTCCCGTCTCGCCTCTGGTGCTCGGACCGTGCTCACCAGCTCATTAGGGGGGTTTGGGAAGGTTGTACATACCGGTACGAACCAGTTTTAAAATCTTCAATGCGGTTTTTTTCTGTTTATATTTGTTTTCTTTGTGTTTTGATGTATTTTTCGTTCATTTTCATCAATTTTCATTAGGTTTCTGATTTTTCTGTCTTGTTTTTTATTAAAAAAAACAACTTTTTGAAAAATACGTATTGAACATTTTTCGTATATAGGTTAAACATTTTCTAAATACAAGTTAAATTGTTTTGCAAATACATGTTACATATTTTACAAAACTCTAATTGAACATTTTTCAACATATTTTTGATTGTTTTTTTCAAATTCATGAACATCTTTTAAAATGGTGCAAATAATTTGTGATATTTTCATTAAAAAACTAATGGCACAAGCATTTTTATGTTTTAAAAAAACTTTGTGCTATTGAAAAATTGTTCATAAACATATAACTAAACGTTTGCATGTCTTAATAAAAGTTTATCTCATTTTTTAAAATTTTCAAATGTATTTTAGAAAATGCTCATCCTGTATTCAAAAAATGTTTAATGTGCATTTTTTTTAAAAAAATCAACACGTATTTGGAAAAAAATTACAAAATTATGCAACCTATATTATTAAGTATTAAAAATAAGATAACACATAAAAAACAATATAAAAAACTGAAAATGGAAAAAGGAATGGACGGAAGGTATACAGCCGACCCGTAAAACCTTTTCAAAAAAGTCTCTAATGGGCAGGCCCAGTAAGGCGAGCGCAGTAAGCAGTAGAGAGGCAAGACGAGTATACATCTTTTCTTTTTTTTGAGGGAAAGACGAGTATACATCTTGCAATAAGAGAGATATATTATTCAAAAAACAACAATAATAAGAGAGAGATATATCCCTGGCGATAATAAGATACACATGCGTCGATGGATCGATGTGGCGATGAGATGACGAGCGAGTCATGGGACTAGTGCATCCAGATCGATCATCGATCCGGTATTCTCGTTACCTAACTAACACGAAACACCAATGATAGGCGTCCTGATCGACCTAGTTGCTAATTTGTTATTGCTAGGGGTCATGTGACGTGCATGCAACCGACAGCCTTAACCAAGATCCATATCTCTGGACCTGATTGTTAAGTTACTTAACTAATGTTAACAATTATTTTTAGGATCTACATGCATCTGATGGTCACATGGTTAGAGTCCTTTTTATTGTAAGAGATGGTTAATCAGAGTCCTCCATTAGCTCACTTTTATCTCTTTATTACAGTGGAAGTTTTCCTCGATAGGTTCCATGGAAAAGGGCTACAGCTAGTGCTAGTAAATTAGTCAGGAGGCTGGACACGTATGCTGGGTTAATTGGGTTTTAAAAAGTATTTACATGCACCTATCCATCAATGATTCTACTTCCTTCTGATCATGAGCATAAGATAGTAACGGGATTGTAGGATAGAGCAAAGCAAACACATCAATCTCAAGTTCTGGCGTGGTTTGCTATGGAACATCACAGGAATCGACAGCATACCATGTGATATTTGGAAACCAGCCAAATATTTCCTAGCTCGTTGGAGATGAACATGATGGAAGCAACGAAGAGTTAGCTAGCCAGCCATGGAATCATCAGTGGAGTAATGGCTAGAGGAAGCTTCCAAAAGGATCGCATGATCCGTCGAGCCGGTCGATTGATAACGGCCACCAGCACCATGGATGGAAGGATCAATGCGATCCCTTTGGATGCTTCCCCAAGGCATTGTTGCTCTCTCTCTCTCTCTCTCTCTCTCTCTCTCTCTCTCTCTCTCTCTCTCTCAATTTGTGTGTGTGTCTCTTTCTCTCTCTCTTTACTTGTGTGTGCCCCTCTATAAGAAGAGAGAAGAAAGAGAGGTTGGTGTGCAAGAAAGCTTCAGTGAGGTCCTTATATAGGTACGTACGCAACCTTTGCTTTTGCCCATAAGTTAAGTTCACAGTTGCTTTTCTGCCAAGCAAATGGAACACTAGTTTATCATGTTGCAGCTTAATGTGCCCATTCTTCCATGGTTTTTGCGTGGCAAATCTGTACAAACCATACATATTATCGCCGCCAATCAAGAAAGCAGATTTTCTCGGTATGGGCATATATCTCCAGACTCCAAGTTAGTGATGCATTCGGCTACTCCCACCGTTTCATATTAGTTGTCGCTGATTTATCAGTGACCACTACTCGCTCCGTCCCAAAATAAGTGTCAAAAGTTGTACTAAAGTTAAGACACTTATTTTGGGACTGAGAGGGTAATATTTAACAGACGGAGTAGTAAACTTTAAATCATTATGATCTCACATCCCAATTAAGTTTGTAATGATGAATAGAATGAAAAAAGTTAGTGCCGCCGAACGTTAGAATTAATTGAAGTGATCCAGGAGAAGTTGTTAGTCTGTCTTAAAAAAGGAAGTTGTTAGTAGTGGACGTCAAATTTATGCGATACGCCGCGCCTTGTTTATGGTGTAATCAATTATGGTCTCATCATTAGGTGAGCACAAACCGGGGCTTCTCAATAGATGCCCTTTTCGCTTTTCCCGAACTTTTATCCATCTTGGAGTTAGTTTACAGGCTTGGCTTTACAAGTAACATATGCTTATGGATGATTGATTATCCAAGCTAGAAAGGTTGGGTGACTGTACCAGCACCTGTCAGATCTCTGGTGAGATTGGGGGCACCATATTTTAACCCAGATTAGAGATCCATGTGGCCCGGGGAACAACTAACTGCAGCCATTCAATCATTATAATCCACCCATTACTGTGATGTGATTCCCCCTAACTTAGTGCTGATGTGCCCCTAACTGCTTTCTAGCTGCTACTGCCCGCTATTCCCTCAGCATCTTGGCCTCTATCTATCTTAATGACAAGTGCTTAGTAGCATTTTGCACAGTGGTTAGCTAAGCCTGGCTAAACTATTTAAAAGGTCCTAGATTGGCAAATGTCATTCAGATCTGAGTAGCAATCATGCACATTCTTAATTTATTTGCCATGTTACATAGGTTGTGGTAATCACTGTGTTGTAACATGCCTGAATGTCCTGTCCTGTTTTTTGTTTTCATAGTTTGCTACAGTACTGTAACATGCATCCAGATTTATTTTTTTTTGCGAAAAACATGCATCCAGGTTGCACATGATCTAGCAGAAACTCAGATAGATCATGGACGGCGATGAACTTTCCGCATAGCTGGTGGGTGCCAAGACATGTTGGTTCTCACGGCATCCATGTTATATATTTTTCACCTGGCCGAAAGGAGAGATATGAATGAGATCTGCCATGTGCATGCATCCATATGATTCTTCCTGACAAAGTTCAAACATTCTTTTTGTGTGTGGTGTGATCACCAGCAGATGCAATCTTATCATCCTAGCTACTAGTAGTAGCTAAGCTCAGAAGGCTCCTTGGAGGAGATTGATTGCTCACATGTCTGCGGCAGTCCAACCACATGAATCAAAAAGGAGACGATGAGTCAAATGTTGCTGCAACTGCAATGCTGCCCCAGCAGCATGTAGCCCATGAACTCACATGCAGAGATCTACAAAATGGGCATACGTTCTACCGCTCACATGCAAGGCATACACGCCCATGTTGTTGCCATCTCTTTCTTCTCTCGTGAAGTGTGTGAACTTTGAACAGAGATAGATAAATACACACACACACACACACACACACACAAGAGAATCAAATATTGTACAATCGGCTGTTCTCCAAAACGGCAATAATTGGAGCAATTCAGGAGGGCACCAAAAGAAGGGCCTTCTGAAGAAGTGTCCAGTCTGAATAGAAGGCCCTCATATCCTTGTTTTTGTATAAACTCAGCATGTTTTTTTTTGCGGGTTATAAACTGACCCGGGTAATCTCAGGGGTCAGCAAATTTGATTAGAATGCATAATGTACTTAGACCAAGTTACATAATGTTTCCCATTCATTAGCTGAATAAAACCCTGAATGAACACTAACACCCTGTGCATCACCTGACAAAAAACACCTGAGGATTCATTTGCTTCTGAAATCATTTCATCTCTGATTAAGCGAACCTTCAGTTTTCATGCCTTCAGGTATAATGAAAATAGTATCATGCGGCTGGCTTTCTTCAAAGCAATAATTATTGGAGAAATTGAGGTACAGTACAAGTCTGAAATCGCATATGCCTATAACTATTGGCGGCAATGAATGGCGAATCGTATTTGGAGGCCATCCCATACGCGGCGCCTATGTACTCCTTTAGCCAGTTTCCAAGTGGGCCGGCCAAGTTTGTGAAGCTTCCAGAAACTTCTTGGCCCGCTTTCGGAAAGTTCCAGCCTGGTTTTTCCCCTTTTCTTTCTTTTCTGCTGCGTTTTTTCTCATTGCTTTCTCTTTGTTTTTTCTCTGGTTTTCTATTTAGTTTTTCTGTTTCTTTTGCCTATTTATTTTTTCATTTTATTTTAAGTTCATTAAAAATTTATTCAAATTCGTGAGCTTCTTTGAAAATTGTGAAAAAAAATTCAAGTTCGTAAAAAATTTATCGAAATTGTGAAAGTTTTTGAATTCATGAACTTTTTTTTCAATTCACGAACCTTTTTTATTTAATGAACTTTTTTGAATTCATGAACTTCTTATTGAATTGGTGAACCTTTTTTAATTCGTGAACTTTTTCGAATTGGTGAACGTTTTTTTTAATTAGTGAGCTTTTTTGAATTCATGAATATTTGTTGAACTTACGAACTTCTTTTGAATTCGCAAACTTTTGCATGTTTGTGAACTTCTTTTTGAAATCTGCGAACTTTTCAAGTTCGTGAACCATTTTGAATGGTCAACAGTCAATGGTCATCAGGGTCAAGTCGACAGGTCAAACCCAAGTCCGTGCAAAAAAACAAAAGATCAAACCCATGTCGGTGGTGATCCGAGCAAACCAGGAGCTCGCATTCGCGGGGGGGGGGGGGGGGGGGGGGATATCTGGTACTCCCCCTCCTAGGGTGCTCCAAACTCGGTAGCACATTTTAAAATGTTTAAAAATTTCTAAAATAAATCCAGCACATTGACACAACTTCAATGTATGTTGACAAAAAAATTCAAATCAAAATTCAAAAAATTGCTCGAGATACAAAAATGACAAAATGGACATCAATGTGATAATGGGCCTAATCTAAACCCCAACTTATGTTGTGTACTATTTACTGTCAAATTTGTCATTTATGTTTCTCAAGCTATGTTTCGAATTTTGATTTCAATTTTTTTGACAACATACTTTGATGTTGTACCAATGTGCTGAATTTTTTTCAGAATTTTTTGACCATTTAAAAATGTGCTACCGAGTTTTGGAGCACCGGGAGCACCCTAGGGGTGGGAGTACCAGATATTTCCCCCATTCGTGGGGTGGCCCATGCTATGCTGCAACGAGCGCTAGTTGTCTTCGGGGGCCCTAAAGGCACTGAATAGGGAGTCCCCCAATGAATCAGCAATCTAAGGAAAAAAATAAAACCCGGATAGGCCTTTTGGGCTTCCGTATAAAAGTTCAACAAAATAGGCCCGGCCTAGCTTCAAAAGAAGAACACGTGCCTACCACTCGAAAAAAATAAGAAGAAAAAAACATTTGTCAACATAGTGGTTCGGCTAGGTCTCGTCGTCGGTGCACTTCGTAAGGTTTTTTTACGAATACGCAAAGCTTGCATATCTTTTTATTGATAGAAGAAATAGAATGCATGGTCGGACATCTACCGCGAGCAAGCCACACTAACGCCTCCACCAGCATCACTAACCAGGGGCGGGCCCAGGATTCTTAGAGTGTGCATTCAAAATTTCGAAGATTTTCAATTTTTTGCAGCCTCTTGATCTCGGCAAGTATAAATGATTATAGCACCATGTTATGTGAATTGTACAATATAAACATAGAATTGGGAATAATATCTCAGATTCATATAATTGGTCCTAACTTGATTTTCTTAATTGGGATCATAGCTTGGAATTGCTCAATAACGGCAAATTATTTATAACATATCAAAGTGGCGACATCTGATACAAATGGAGAGTAAAATCGATGCTACTAATGCCAATTCATCCAAAACAAATTCACATTCAGTACTACTAATGTCCATGTCTCCAAAACAAATAAAAAACATTTGACCAACAAACAACTATGAAGCACCTCCATAGATTGAACCGGAGACAACAATCGAAGAATTTACCCACAAGGCCCTAAAGTGATTACATTAGATGGAGAAAATTTATAAAACGGATCTGAAAAATTTATAAAACGTATCTGAAAAGATGGATGTGTTGACTGAAGAACGAGATCGACGCCTCAACTCAAACTCCACGACGGATGTATGCGCGGCACCGTCGTGTCCCCGCCCGCCACTGCGCCCGATGCCCCTGCCGCCGTGCGGCTTTGCGGCGTGCTAGCGACGAGAACTGGGAGTCTGGAAGCGCCGGTTCGTGTGATCGATTGATCGTGCAATTGGGCCATTGGGCCATGTTGAGCGGGAGGGGAGAGAAACGGAAAGGGGCTGGCTATTCTCTTGGGCTGAAAGCGTATGCAGCCTGTTATTCTGCGTAAATATTGCCTTTTCGGTATAATACATGGTACACACGTTATATATGCAAATTTCTTTGGCAAAAATTGTGGGTATTCAACTGAATACCCATGAATTGAACTGGGCCCGCCCCTGTCACTAACACTAAGGCGTCCGCGTCCACCTTTCCCTGCGATGGGACCAACCGATATGGAGCTCGAGGTACAAAACTACAAACCTTTAAAATCAATTGTAGTTTTTTTAGAAACACCTGTGACTTTATTGATACTCATAAAAATTACAGATACATTGATTTGGACCTAAGATTCAAGAAAATACAAAGTAAGTTCTATGACTAAGAATTACAATAAAATATCATGTAAACATCTTCTTCGCGGTATCAATCTCTGCTTGACTAAACTACAAACCTTTAAAATAAATAATAGTTTGCTTGATCGATCAAAATGCAACGACCAACGCAAAGGCGAGTCTGGAGCGGACCCCCTAGGCTAGGCCCAATGGCAGCTGCGAGCTAGGGCACATACGCTTAGTTTTTTCTTCCTTTCAGTTTTCTTCTCAAGTTTTTGTTTTGGAAAAAGTTCTTGAAAAGAATTTCCGAAAAATATTTTATTTTAATTATTTATTATAATAATTTTTGACATGTATTTTTAAAAAATAAACATATGTTCAAGAAAATGTCCATATATTCTTGAAATGCCAAGATTTATCCGCGTAATTTGCAAATAATATTCACAACGTTCAAAAATTCTTCATATTATTGTTTGCGCATTTAAAAATTTGTTCATAACATTTTTTTATAAAAACTCATGAAACGTAAAACTATATTCATGCAATGTTTAACATATACAAATGTTTGTTCCATTTATAAGAAAATGTTTTCCGTGTTATACAAAATGATCTTTAATTTTTTTAAACGCTCAATATGTGCGAAAAAGTGTTCAGTGTTCATTTTCCAAATATTCAAGATGTACTTAGGTAAATGTTCAGTGTGTATTTAAAAATGTTCAATGTGTATTGAAAAATGTTCAACTCTTATACAAAAAGTGTTCAACATGGGTTTAAAAAAGCGAACATGTATATGAGAGTGAAAAATAATCGTAGTCCTAGGTTTGATCTATGTCAAACTTCTTTATGTTTGACCAACTCCGATCACGTTCCCATCACCCTATCCCACACCTCCGCCAACTACTACGCATGGAAAACTTACTTCAATCTCCTCTTCCGTGAGTATAACCTTCGTGATCACGTGGACGACCTCACCAACTTCTTCGCCGTGCGCCGCGACGCCAACTGGCTGGCCATCGACGCCACCCTCATCCGGTGGTTCTTCCACACCGTCTCTCCGGACATCTTCCACACCGTCGTTCACGATGGGTACGATTCCTACACGGTGTGGACCAAGATCAATGGCCTCTTCACCGACAACAAGCTCCAGCGGATCGTCTTCTTGCAGCAGGAGTTTTTTGGGTGTCACCAGAACGACTCCACCATCGACGCCTTCTGTCTCCGCCTCAAGACCCTCTCCGATGAGCTCAATGACGTCGGGTTCAAGGTCGAAGATGAGCTTCTTCTGTCGACGCTCACTGCCGGCCTCAATGAGGATTTCGGCAACGCCGCGTCCAACCTCACCCTCATGGCCAATCCCACCTACGAGCGGGTTGTGGCCTATCTTCGTCTTGAGGAGCGTCGGATGAAGAATCCTCGTACCCGCGCCGCCCACGCCGCCCTTGCCGCCGGCCTCTCTCACGGCGCTCTGACACCACCACCACTGGCGCCTCGTCCTCCGACGCCCATGCAGCACCCGCCCGATGCCACAGCCGCAATGCCGCCGCACACTGCCAACGGCGGGAACAGCGGGAATCGCCGCCGTGGCGGCCAGCGCCAAGGTGGTGGCAAAGGAGGTGGCGACCCCCAGCAGCCCTGCTACGACGGGCACCAGTAGCCTACGCCGCCCTGGGCTGGCGGCTATAACCCCTAGATGGGGTCGTTCATGCATATAGCATGCCGGTGCCGCAACCCCCCCGCCCCGGGCATCCTCGGCCCCTGGCCGCCGACTCACTAGGCTCTTCTGGCCGCGCCATAGCCGGGCGCCTTCGGGGCCTACGGCGGCCCTTCCGTCCAGCCTCCCGCCGTGCCCCTTGCCTATGGCGGCTCCGGGTACGGTGCGGCCTATGGCCCTCCCGCCGGCCAGCGGCCCTACCCCGGGGCTTGGGACCCGGCGCTCCAGCAGGCCCCACCGCCCTACTCTGGCGGTGGCGATTGGTTCCTGGACTCCGGCGCCACCGCCCACATGTCTGCTCAACCGGGTAACCTCTCCTCCGTCTATCCCACTTCCACTCCCTCCTGTATCATCATCGGCAATGGTGTCGGTCTTCCCATCTCTCATATTGGTTCTACTAGTTTTCCTTCTAACTCTAGACCTCTTTCTCTTAATAATGTCATCGTTTCTCCACATCTTATTCAGAATCTAGTTTCTGTTCGTAATCTTTCTCGTGATAATTCTGTAACTGTGGAAATTGACGAAGTTGGCTTTCTGTTAAGGACGCTCGCATGATGACCCGCAAGTATATGGGATCAATTGTAGCTCTTTTTGATAAGTAAGAGTGTCAAACCCAACGAGGAGCAGAAGGAAATGACAAGTGGTTTTCAGCAGGGTAATGTCTGCAAGTATTGGAATTGTAAGTAACAGAGTAGTTTGATAGCAAGATAATTTGTAACGAGCAAGTAACGATAATAGTAACAAAAGTGCAGCAAGATAGCCCAATCCTTTAGAAGCAAAAGGACGGGCCAAAATGGTCTCTTATAGTAAGCAAAGCATTCATGAGGATACACGGGAATTTCATCTAGTCACTTTCATCATGTTGGTTCGATTGGTGTTCGCTAGTTTGATAATTTGATATGTGGGTGGACCGTTGCTTAGGTGCTGTTCTTACTTGAAAAAACCTCCTACTTATGATTAACCCTCTCGCAAGCATCCGCAACTATGAGAAAAGTATTAAGAATAAATTCTAACCATAGGATTAAACTTTTGGATCCAATCGTCCCCTTACGGAATAGCACATAAACTAGGGTTTAAGCTTATGTCACTCTCGCAACCCATCATCTAATAACTACTCCACAATGCATTCCCTTAGGCCCAAATATGGTGAAGTGTCATGTAGTCGACGTTCACATGACACCACTAAGGGAATCACAACATACATACTATCAAAATATCAAACACACATCAAGTTCACATGATTACTTGCAACATGATTTCTCCCGTGACCTCAAGAACAAAAGTAACTACTCACAAATGATAATCGTGCTCAACATCAGAGGGGTGTTAAATAGCATATTGCATCTTAACATATAATCTTCCACCAAATAACCATATAGTAATCAACTACAAGATGTAATCAACACTACTAGTCACCCACAAGAACCAATCTATAGTTCCGGTACAAAGATTGAACACAAGAGATGAACTAGGGTTTGAGATGAGAGGGTGATGTTGAAGATGTTGATGGAGATTGCCCTCCCCAAGATGGGAGAGTTGTTGGTGATGATGATGACGATGATTTCCCCCTCCGGGAGGGAAGTCCCCGGTGGGATCACTCCGTCGGAGGGCAAAAGTGCTCCGCCTCGTCGTAGTGCTTAGGCGAAGCCCTGCACCGGTAACTTCATCATCACCGTCACCACAGCGTCGTGCTGATGGAACTCTCCCTCGGCCTCAACTGGATCGAGAGTACGAGGGACGTCATCGAGCTGAACGTGTGCTGAACACGGAGGTGCCATATGTTCGGTGCTGAGATCGGTCGGATCATGAAGACGTACGACTACATCAACCGCGTTGATATAACGCTTCCGCTTTCGGTCTACGAGGGTACGTTGACACACTCTCCCCGCTCGTTGCTATGCTTCTCCTAGATAGATGTTGCGTGATCGTAGATATTTTTTTGAAATTACTGCGTTCCCCAACACAAAGTCCATACTTTGTTCTCACACCTGGATCCTATCTCAGATTTCATGGCCTCAAGCCATTTATCGGAATTTGGGCTCATCGTCGCTTCCTCATAGTTCGTAGGTTCGTCATGGTCTAGTAACATGACCTCCAGAACAGGATTACTGTACCACTCTGGTGCGGAACGTGCTCTGGTTAACCTACGAGGTTCGGTAGTAAGATCTGAAGTTTCATGGTCATTATCATTAGCTTCCTCTCTAGTTGGTGTAGGCATCACGAGAACAGTTTTTTGTGATGAGCTGCTATCCAATTCGAGAGAAGGTACAATTACCTCATCAACTTCTACTTTCCTCCCACTCACTTCTTTCGAGGGAAACTCCTTCTCTAGAAAGGATCCATTTTTACCAACAAAGATATTGCCTTTGGATCTATGATAGAAGGTGTACCCAACAGTTTCTTTTGGGTATCCTATGAAGAAGCACTTCTCCGATTTGGGTTTGAGCTTATCAGGCTGAAGCTTTTTCACATAAGCATCGCAACCCCAAACTTTAAGAAACGACAGCTTAGGTTTCTTGCTAAACAATAGTTCATACGGTGTCGTCTCAACAGATTTAGATGGTGCCCTATTTAACGTGAATGCAGCTGTCTCTAATGCATAACCCTAAAACGATGGTGGTAAATCGGTAAGAGACATCATAGATCGCACCATATCTAATAAAGTACGGTTACAACGTTCAGACACACCATTACGCTATGGTGTTCTAGGTGGCGTGAGTTGTGAAACTATTCCACATTGTTTTAAATGAAGGCCAAACTCGTAACTCAAATATTCGCCTCCGCGATCAGATCATAGAAACTTTATTTTCTTGTTACGATGGTTCTCCACTTCACTCTGAAATTCTTTGAACTTTTCAAATGTTTCGGACTTGTGTTTCATTAAGCAGATATACCCATATCTGCTCAAATCATCTATGAAGGTCAGAAAATAACGATACCCGCCGCGAACCTCAACACTCATCGGACCGCATACATCGGTATGTATTATTTCCAATAAGCCAGTGGCTCGCTCCATTTTTCCAGAGAACGGAGTTTTAGTCATCTTGCCCATGAGGCATGGTTCGCAAGCATCAAATGATTCATAATCAAGTGATTCCAAAAGTCCATACGCATGGAGTTTCTTCATGTGCTTTACACCAATATGACCTAAACGGCAGTGCCACAAATATGTTGTACTATCATTATCAACTTTGCATCTTTTGGCATCAATATTATGAATATGTGTATCACCACGATCAAGATTCAACAAAAATAGACTACTCTTCAAGGGTGCATGACCATAGAATATATTACTCATATAAATAGAACAACCATTATTCTGTGACTTAAATGAATAACCGTCTCGCATTAAACAAGATCCAGATATAATGTTCATGCTCAACGCTGGCACCAAATAACAATTATTCAGGTCTAAAACTAATCCCGAAGGTAGATATAGAGGTAGCATGCCGACGGAGATCACATCGACCTTGGAACCATTCCCAACGCGCATCGTCACCTCGTCCTTAGCCAATCTTCGTTTAATCCGTAGCCCCTGTTTCGAGTTACAAATATGAGCAACGGAATCGGTATCAAATACCCAGGCACTACTACGAGCATTAGTAAGGTACACATCAATAACATGTATATCAAATATAGCTTTGTTCACTTTGCCATCCTTCTTATTCGCCAAATACTTGAGGCAGTTTCGCTTCCAGTGACCAATCCCTTTGCACTAGAAGCACTCAGTTTCAGGCTTAGGTCCAGACTTGGGCTTCTTCCCAGGAGTGGCAACTTGCTTGCCATTCTTCTTGAAGTTCCCCTTCTTTCCTTTGCTCTTTTTCTTGTAACTAGTGGTCTTGTTAACCATCAACACTTGATGCTCCTTCTTGATTTCTACCTCCGCAGCTTTGAGCATAGCGAAGAGCTCAGGAATTGTCTTTTTCATCCCTTGCATATTATAGTTCATCACGAAGCCGTTGTAGCTTGGTCGCAGTGATTGAAGAAGTCTGTAAATAACACTATCATCTGGAAGATTAACTCCCAGCTGAGTCAAGTGGTTATGATACCCGGACATTCTGAGTATGTGTTCACTAATAGAACTGTTCTCCTCCATCTTGCAGCTATAGAACTTGTTGGAGACTTCATATCTCTCAACTCGGGCATTTGCTTGAAATATTAACTTTAATTCCTGGAACATCTCATATGGTCCATGACGTTCAAAACGTCTTTGAAGTCCCGATTCTAAGCCGTAAAGCATGGCACACTGAACTATCGAGTAGTCATCAACACGCGACAACCAGTCATTCACAACGTCTGCAGTTGTTGGGGGTGGTACATCTAGCGGTGCATCAAGGACATAATTCTTCTGTGCAGCAATGAGGATAATCCTCAAGTTACGGACCCAGTCCGTGTAGTTGCTATCATCATCTTTCAACTTAGCTTTTTTCTAGGAACGCATTAAAATTCAAGGGAACGGAAGCACGGGCCATTGATCTACAACATAGATATGCAAAAACTATCAGGACTAAGTTCATGATAAATTAAGTTCAATTAATCATATTACTTAAGAACTCCCACTTAGATAGACATCCCTCGAGTCATCTAAATGATCACGTGATCCATATCAACTAAACGATGTCCGATCATCACGTGAGATGGAGTAGTTTTCAATGGTGAACATCTCTATGTTGATCATATCTACTATATGATTCACGTTCGACCTTTCGGTCTCCAGTGTTCCGAGGCCATGTCAGTACATACTCAGGGAGAACACTTATACCTTGAAATTTTAGTAAGGGATCATATTATAACGCTACCGCCATACTAAGCAAAATAAGATGCATAAAAGATAAACATCACATGCAATCAAAATATGTGACATGATATGACCATCATCATCTTGTGCTTTTGATCTCCATCTCCAAAGCACCGTCATGATCTCCATCGTCACCGGCTTGACACCTTGATCTCCATCATAGCGTCGTGGTCGTCTCGCCAACACTACAAAAAAAATACACTTCCGTGATGATACGTGTTTGTCACAGTAGGTCGCGTTTTCTGTCATGCATGTACATCCATGACGATTTTATGACATAATCAAGATAGTCATACCTGTACTGTCATAGAAGTGTTCCATGACATTACCAAAATTATCATCACGGAAGTGTCCACTTCCATGATGATAAATCGCGCATCACAGAAGTGCTTTCGTCAAGGGTGACCGACACGTGGCATCCACCGTAACGGAACGCCGTTAAGCTATCGGGTCTGGTTTTGGATCCGATAACCCGTTAACAACCCGGACCAATGGGGATTTTCCACGTGTAAAATCATCATTGGCTGGAGGAAACACGTGTCAGCTCCGTGTTGGCATAGGTGTCACTCATCCAATGGGCGAGATGCGCCTATGATATGTTGGCACGTGGACCGGCCCAAAAGTGGCTCATAAAGTTTAAATGGGCCGGCCCAACTAAAGGCCCACAAGATTTTGCGGACCATAATGGGCCGGCCCACGAGATTTTGCGGACCATAATGGGCTGGCCCAGCTAAAGGCCCACAAGATTTTGCGGGCCATAATGGGCCGGCCCAGGTAGAGGCCCACAAGATTTTTGCGGGCCATAATGGGCCGGCCCAGGTGAAGGCCCACAAGATTTTTGTGGACCATAATGGGCCGGCCCAGCTAAAGGCCCACAAGATTTCACCAACATTAATGGGCCGGCCCAGCTGTAGGCCCACAAGATTTTGAGGACCCTAGTAGGCCGGCCCATTAACTGGCTGCCATGTTTTGGGCCAAATGCCGGCCCATATTTGATCCGGTCCATTAATGGCCTGCCACGTTCCGGGCCTAATAATGGCCCATATGAGATCCGGCCCGTTAAAAGCCTACCACGTTCTGGTCCAAATTACGGCCCAGATCAGGTCCGACCCTTTAAGAGGCTTTGCGCTAAATTATGGCCCATATCAGATTCGGCCCGTCAACTGGACGCTATGCTTTTGGGCCCACTTGCTAAAGGCCCATTTAGTAATTCGGCCTGATATTAGTTTCGGCCTGTTAAGGGCCCGTTTAACATTTCGGCCCTATATTAATTTCGGCCTGTTAAAAGCCCGTCATATAGTTGGGCCTAACTACAGCCCGGTTTGCATTCGGCCTTCTCGCAGCCGATAATCTGATTGGGCCAAACAAGGACAGAGACAATTTTGGCCTGTTAAAAGCCCATGATTTGATTGGCACAATCATGGGCCGAGGTCAATTTCGGGCTGCTGCCGGCCCGTGAGCTGTTCGGCACGTTTCAGGCCCAACCTGCTTCTCAGCCTCCTAAAAGCCCATTGAGTTTTGTTGCGAAAAGAGGGTCGACGGTTTACTCGGCCTATTAAAGGCCCGAATCTACTAGTGGGCCAGTTTACATTTAGGCCTTTTAATGGACCAAGATGACGGGGCGCATGATGCGGATCATACATCGTGATTGCATGACGGCCCGATTATGTACCGTAATTTTACGGTTCGACCGATTTACTGCGAAGACAGGATATATATACAGTATAATAACTGCAGCATCGTGAATAAGAAAAAACCTAGACTATACAACAAAGAAATTACGGCATATTACATCCACTGGGCATCAAAGTTCGCCACTATGATAATAAAGCACAAGCAGACAGCAGATTACATACACTGGGCATCAAAGATCGCCACCAGTGCAAATAAACACGCCGACCAAATAATATACAAAACCGACAGCACTTCAGTAGAGTTCAAGAAAGGTTAGCCCTGCTGGGGAGCTGCAGCGCAAGCAGCTGAGCAAGCTGATGAGACTGCGCTTGTTTAACACTTATATCCTCCTCACTCTGAAAGATAAACAAGCAGACAGATGACATGTTTTGCATATAAAAGTATCAGTGCTGACAATTCATCACATTTCTTACTGACGAATAAAGTGACACAGTTTAAAATTGCATTAACACAATATGGTATTGTTCAGGTCAAGACTTGGCAGGAAATGACATTGTGAAGGAGTTGACAGCTTCACGACACCACTGGATTACAGATCAAGAACTCATAAGTATCAATGGTTAGTGTGCTATCAATTTATCCCATTTCAGATTGGCAAATAAAGAGACGGTTTAAATAATAGTAGAATGATATGACATTGTTCATAGTTAAGACATTGCAGAATATGACATTGTGCTGTAGTGGGTAGGTTCACCACACCACTGGATTACAGATCAAGAACAGAAGCATACATGCAGTGCAAAAGAAGATCACTTGCTCTGTATAGTTTAATTTACATGGTATGAAGCAGGAACTTGGTTGTACAACTGAAAACTTAAATTAAGAAGGACAAACTTTTGTTTATGAACTACATAATAAACTTTAAACATGCAATTTGATGAAAACACCAAAAATAAACAGCTGTTGCAGTCATGCCTAACCAAATATACACAACAAAGTTTGAAGGCTTGAGAAGGACAAACTTACATTATTGGTGAAGACAGGCTCCATAAAGCCCTTGTCCATGCTGATGGGGGGGGCAATTCAAGAAGTTTACCACAGAATCTTCTTCATAAGCATTGCCTTTATTCTACATTTTGTCAAGAGTAAATATAGATGTGATAATATAAGAAAAAATGGAGAATATTTAAGATAAGATGAAGAGTGATGCTACATAACCAAGTAGCTATAAATGTAAGTACAGCGATACAGGCAAAAGGTACAGCCAAGAGCAATGCACAGCTAAACTTCTTCAGTACCATCGGTGTTATCCAACCTTATGGTAAGAGTAAATATAGATCTGATGTGTAGAAAATGGAGGGCAAAGGAAAATAAGCTGCAGAGTGATAGTACATGAACAACTACCTGTCAATATAAGTACACTGATAAAGGACAACAAGTACTTACAAGAACAATACAGAGCTAAAAAATTTCATTGGCATTGGATATATTCTACACTAATGTAACCATTTATACAGATCAGATAATTTGGAGCGAACAATTGATAAGAAAGATATCATGCATACTGCTGTCACATAATGAACCAGGTATGTATGCAAGTACAGTGATACAGGGCAACAGGTACTAACAAGAGCAAAGCAGCGGGCAGCATATTTGCGATATCCTGTCGTTCTTTTCAAACTGGAATTCTTTTTCAAGGAGATTTCCTGCAAAAAAGATCCGTAAGGCACATGCGGAAAAGTAGAAGTTCAAATTGTCATGCGATATCATAGACAGTACCTCATCCCCGGAACGAGACCAGTGCATAACAAGATTTTTCCATTCAATGTCTTCTAAATTTAGCACAGGAGACTTCAGCAGAAATTCATTTATAGACTTGCCATCAAAGTGTGATTTCCTCAGGTAACACAAATACTGCTGCAATGCTTCCTTGAAAAGCGCAAGCAAGCTTTGCTAGTCATGACTATCCAGATTGACCCTCGCCTACTTACAACAATGTAATGTAAATCATTGATGTGTTCAATCAGCAGAAAATAGGAAAATAATCACCATCAATAATAGCACTTACACGTAAGTGGGACAGGAAGATGTGAAAATGGTGTTTGTCTTCACTATAATCCTCCCATGATGGGAATATATGCACGTAGTCCCTAACAACATTGAAAGCATTGTCTTTTAAACTGGGAATAACTGGAATGGGGTTCCAATCTACAGGAATTGGCCGTCTCTGCAGTTGGGATAGGTCTTCGGCCAGTGGACTTGCTGTACTTTTTGCTGGAGTGGGATTTTTCTGTGATACGACTGTTGCTATGGCAACTGAAATCAGCATACCTTTTGCTAGCGTGCAGGTCCTGTGTGGTGGGGCTAGTGGTGTGGCCAGTGAAGTATGGTTACAGTCTGCTGCAGTCGGTCCTACGTTTTGTGTCACTGGTTGTACAACCAATATAAGTGGGGTGCTGTCTGATTTCTCCGGCACAACCACGGTTTTCAAGGACTTTGCTGGTGCTCCTTCAGGTTCGGCAATCACCCTCTTCCTTTTTGATGTCTGATGCACAAGAACAACATTTAGTGTGAAACATGGTATGATGATAGATGGAATATATATTGATAATGGATGGGCATGGCATCTCGACATATATGATGAGTAAACTAAGCAGATGGCGGTGCAACAAAGTAGAAGAAATGCAAGACAACATATGCAAGATACGCGCAATCAATAAAACCTTGCCAAATTAGAACAGGCACCTTGATGGGTGAACATGGCAGGCCATCTGCCTTTGACTCCTCGAGATTAGAATAGTCATTAGGATCATATTCTGAACAAGAATCTACATGTGGGGAGCGTATGAGTTTCATTGCATCCAGAATGGCACTCAATGCCTTGGTGCCAATTTTGTAAGTCATTGCAGTGTTCCACAATATTCTTCTGATGCGCGGATTCTGATATTCACTGTAATTACGTATAATATGTGAGAACCATGAAAACATAAATAGTTGTGAGATTATCTTTGTAATGCAGAGGATATTCTAATATAGGGGCGCCCCTGTAAACACTTGTGTGCTATCACTGGATTCTGATGAGAGAGCTCATGTGTGCTGTAATATGGTGCGTGCATTTATATAATCTAGCACAAGTACACAAAAAATAGGCTCCAGAAGTAAGGATAGTTGGCAGATGATAGGTTCAAAATATACTGTATAGAGAGTTTATTGCCAAACCATGATAACAAGAGCACACAGCAACTAGGTAGATCATAGTGTACATAAAAGGGGTACACCATAGCCACGATATATAAATCGGGAAAGTGAAACTGGCTTGAAAATAAGGTGTTGTATTGCCGCTAGTAATTGAAAGCCTATCGATCACGTACAGGCCATCTCTATCAGCTGTTGACTGCAGATGTCCCTGCTCCCCTTCCTGACAAGGAACATACTGTACGTACTAAATACAGAATAACAAAAGAGGAACATGTTAAATAACAGAAGAGGAAGCATATTCTTGAGGTTCCGCTTCATGGCATACAATGTTGGTTGCCCAGTCATGATGAATCACAGCGCCCAAAGAAATGCAATTCCATGTTGTCTCTCTATATGTGACAATTTTGAACAAGAGTCATTAGGATCATATTCTGAACAAGAGTCAATAGGTGGGGAGCGTATGAGTTTCATTGCATCCAGAATGGCACTCAATGCCTTGGTGCCAATTTTGTAAGTCATTGCAGTGTTTTGCTTCAAGAGTGGACTACTGCTAGTACGACACAAAGCAGCTACACAGATCATAGTGTAGATATAACGGGAAAACCTTAAGCATCAGAGTAAAATCAGCAAAGTGGAACTTGCTGGAATATATGTGCTAGTATTGCCGGTACGGCTAGAAAGGCTTCGGATACCAGCTCTCTTCAACTGAAGGTGCGGTACTGTTAATATCAGTGTAACTCTCAAAGGCGACACAGCTCCCCGCATTTCCTTGCTATTCTTATAGGATTCAAGTGGGCAGGCCACTACAGATCCTATTCCCATGTTTACAAAATCCTACGAATCAAGGAGGCCCGAAGAGTTCAAAGTGTCCATCACAACCGACCGAATAGACCTCTACATTGCAATGTCCTTGCTCATCTTCACTACAAGGAACATACTGTACTACTATCATACTCCCTCCGTTCCAAAATATAAGTCTTGGTAGAGATTTCCACTATGGATCACATACAGATGTATCCAGATACATTTTAGAGTGTAGATTCACTCATTTTGCTCCATTTGTAGTCCATGGTGGAATCTATACAAAGACTTGTATTTAGGAACGGAGAGAGTTCTTATTAAAGAAGAACAGAAGAGGAACAAGCTAAAGAAGAGCAAGCAGATTTTGGATAATAAAATGTTCGTTGCACAGTGCCCACACATGATGAACCAGAGCGCATTAAGAAAGCAACTCCCAGCTGTCTCTCTATATGTGGTGCACGTGCTTTTCAAAAGTAAAGTAGGAACATTAGCTGACCAATTAAATGTTATCTGTTTTAGTAATATCAGCATCATATCAGATTTGTACTTGAGCAACAAGTTTGGAATTATGAGTGGCACGTTGTTTAGCTTGATGGATTCAGGAGCATGTCTGCATGCAAGTCGCGTGACTTTTGTCATTTGGATCAGTTGACCATTTCAGGCGGTTGGATGAAGATCCTACGTCTCCTAACCCTTCTTCTTCCTCGTCTCTGATTCTTCCCATACAGAACACCGCACGGGCGCCGGCCGGACCACCGGCCCCCACCGCCTGCGTTCCTCCGCCACCCCCACCCCCACCCCCGCCCCCACCCGCGTCGAGTTTTCTTCATTCGGCGAGGCCCCACCACCGCCCCCCACAACCACTGTCCCCACCCGAGCCCCTTCGTTCGCACCGACGAACTCCGGCGAGCTCTGAAAAATCGACTGACCCAATTTTGAAATTTAGTCTACTGTGATTTAACTAGTGTGGTATATAAAAGGGGAAAACCATAAGCATTGGGAGTATAGTGTTGAGCATGCCATGGCGGATCTGAAGGTGCAAACCGGACAAAGGCAACTTCGCAACCAATGTGTGCTTTCAACTAGCAAGTAAGTGATGGACAAGAAATCAGAGTAAAGCAGTGGCGATCTATTTTCTTGCTGCGATAAATAAGTTGAGCAGATACGAAAGAGTACTGCCTCTGGTGCGGCGCCGTGTATGCATCTGCTGAGAATTTGACGGTGCTGCAGTAGTGATGGCTGTCGGCGGTGTGGAAGCAGATCTAGGAGGGTAGACGGTGGCGGCGGGGCGCGGTGGATGAGACGGTCGTAGGAGCGGCACCGGCAAGGTGGACGACGGCGGGGATGAAGCGAGAGGACGGGATGCAAGGATCTCGGTCCGAAGCCGTGGATGAGAGAGGTCGATCTCTCGTAATGGACGGCGGCGGGGGGTATCAGCTCCGGCATGGTGGAGGAGGACGGCGGTGGATGGGGTAGCGGACGGAGGAGGCTGGGGTGGAGAGGGTGTTTTGGTGCCCATGGAGTACGAATGGGAAATGGAGGTAGAGAGGAAGGGGAACCATGTCTTCAGGGCACGCTCGTCTCAAATGCGAGGAAATTTACAAACTTAGCCCCCGTTTCAAATTTCCTACTCCTACATCACAACAATATTAGTCGGTTGGGGATAGGACGGTAACCTCGCATAAACCGAATATTTGCCGACGAGAGTTTGTTTTTAGCGCCCATCGTGTATGAATCGAGGAGGGAGTCGATTTCGGCCGAGGACACACTGTGTTTTGGAGCCCACCGTGTATGAATCCGGGTGAGAGGCGGTTATGTCACGTTTGAGTGAAATTACAAACCTACCCCTATCGAAACGTATAGAAATCGAGCAGATAGGCTTTGCGTGGCAGGGATAGGCAGTAGTAATTTCCATCTCGCAGATTTTGGTTTTGGGCGGTTACTGCGACTTTCCCCGCTTCGTTCAAATTTTGCAGAGTGCACGTTTACCGTGCCAACTCAATTCGAATCCCGTTTGTATTCTATTTTTTTCGGGCGGGATCCATTTTCGATTCGAATAAAATTCTATATACATCATTTTTTATATATACTTTCAAAAGCACAACACCCTTTATACATAAATATGGTTTACAAATGGCATGATCTCAGATTCATAAGGTTGTATCCATCAATTTGGATTTTCAAATATTTGAAACCACTTTATGTTGAAATCCAATGTATGCATTCCTCGCTAACTGTCTCCAATTAATGTGTGTTTCATGCGGTTTTTTTTTACTTCTCAAACATGTATAATGTGTTTCACACACGCAACATGTAGTGTAACCCCGTTTAGACATTAATTGCATATAAACCATGCATTGTTTCTAATTAAAGAATCTACGGATCACCAATATTGATAAACTATATAACATTACACGTGTCCCCAAATTCAAATGAATATGCATGTTTGATACACCAATTTGCGTTATGATATTATCGATGTCGTCATCTCCAGTTTAAATATTTGAATCCCATTTAATCCAGATATTCGTCTCATATAACTATCACTCATGCTTATATAGGACTATCTCTCTAGACCTATACGCGTTCATCGTCTCTTGGGTATCTCTCGTGCTACCTGTATGTCGACAATGATCTTTTATCTTCGTAACACACTGACGGTACTCTCTCCCTCGACCTTCATCACTCTATCTCTCTCTAAGTATATCTCGCTCCCTGCTATGTGTCTCTAACTATGATTCTCCATGTGGAATCTCTTTCTCTCACACAAACACAAAACTTTTTCTCCCGGGGTCTCATTTCTCTCTATTATTCCCCTGTGTGCCACTCGCACACCCCTCATACAGAGATGTCTTTCTCTCCTTAGGTATGAGAACCTACGACTCTTCATCTTAAATATCTCTTTCTCACACACAAACACAAACTGTGTCTCCCAGGCTCTCATATTCCTCCACTGTTCTCTTGTATGTCGCTCACACACACTCTCTCTCCCTAGAGATATCTTGCGTTCCCTCATATGTCTCTCTAGCTATCACTCTCGTTGTGAAATATCTTTCTCTCACACAGACACAAAACTCCGTCTCTCGGGATCTCATTTCTCTCCGATATTTGTTTGTATGCGAGTCACATGCACCCTTTCTTCATCTCTCTCACACCCACACACATAACTCTGATCCTCTCGACTCCTATCTCTAACGCACACTAGCTAGCATCTTTATCTTTCTATTTATCTGTTTCTCCATCAACCTTCTTTCATTTATAGGTTGATCTCTTTTGCACAATCGTTGTGCCTCACTCCCTCTGCTCGCCATAGATGCATGTTCCAGCCCACGCCACTATCTCTTAAAGACAAAAACACATGCTCAATTGTCGGGCCTTCTTTCCCGCATTCTCACATGCATGCATATTGTCATACCGATCCGTCTCTCCCATGTCGTTGATCTTATGACTAATGTCTTCTTTCTTTTATCTCGATCATGCGTGCGCGCGCACACACACACACACATCCCATGTATACATGTATACCTCTCACACATGCACGTTCAAGGTCTCTATGTCTCCATACGTAGTTAATTACCCTCAACCCTAATGCCACATCGAATTGTTCTCTTCTTGTGTGGACATAACTTCTGCCTGGATGGGTAAAACACACACTCACACTTAACAATCTCCTTCTAGCTACCCCCTCTCACTCTTCCCCTATATCCCCGAAACCAATAAGACCATCCCTTCGTTTAATTCCCGCCTACATGCACCATCGATATATAATAGTATTCCTCGGTGTCTCTCGAACAAACACGTTCTCTCGATGTCGACTCCTCTCACGCGCACACACCTTCTCTTCCCTCTCTACGGGCATTTTCTCTCTCGCACCCCATCGTTGGTGGCCTATGCCATACACATCACCTCTCTATAATGAAGCCATGCACACTTAAATTACATCCGCCACCGAGGACCCCGCGACACACACACACACACACACAAACACACACACTGTTGGAGATATGCCCTAGAGGCAATAATGTATGATGATATTTCCTATGTGTTTATGAATAAAGATAGTCCTTGGACATTATCAATGATGTGTATCAGCAAGTACGTGACTTGTTTGTGGGACTATGCATTGTATGATGACTGTCCTAAAAGGTCCCTAGTCGAAAGGGCTGTGTGGACGCGCAACCGACTAGACTAGCATATGACACGGTCGATGGCTTGGTCTCACTAGCCATGGAGCATTGGATGCTAACCGGATAATATGGACTTGGAAAGGTCTGATCGGATTCGACGTAGTCGGATCCGAGTCGAGATAAGGTCCGAGTTGGACAAACCCAACTATTACAGCGATATGTCATCTGTGAGTCTCTAGTGCAACATACGTTCTATGTCCTAAGACCTGAGCTGACGCATGTACTCGGGATGGTGACAGACTTGCTTTGGGCCGACCAAACGCTACTCTGTGACTGGGTAGTTACAAAGGTAGGTTTCGGGTTTGTCCAGTCCCATGCTGCGAGACATGGTCGAGCAAGATGGGATTTGCCCCTCCGATCAGGAGAGATATACTCTGGGCCCCTCGTGTGATCCGACCAGGATAAGCATGGCCATGCGACAAGGATTATGAGATAATCCGGATAGTGGTCGGTATCACTGGAACGAGAAAGAGGTCGGGCTAGCACAAGGATGACAGTCTCGCCTTGAGCCCGACAACATATATCGTGCGGCAAAGGGAACAAAAATGTGACACGTTGTACAGGTTCGCCTAACCAGCTTCTTAGTCTGCTTGGTGGTCAGCACGCCTTGCTAGAGGCCTCTACCAACCATGCAGGTCGGAGGTAATCCGAACTGCGACCAAGCCGGCTTGAACCTAAGGGGTCGCGCGCTTAAGGGAAGGAACCTACGAGGTCGGATCCGAGGACACTGGTCGGATGTGATTCGAGCTGTATTCGGATTGTGGCCGAGTAGACTTATGGGCTTTAGGGTCCGTGCGAGGCCCAAGTGTTGAGGCCGCGACGGACGCCTATATAAAGTGGGGTGCGGCACACTCATGCGGTTGATCACTTCGGCGTTGTCACTAGGGTTTGCATGTGTTGCGAATAGACACCTCCACTCGCCGCCGACTATGTGATCGGACCTAGCAGTCCGCCGCACGGTGTTCCTCCTGCACGCGCGGATACCGTTAGAGGCGGTGCACTTGCGCCGCTCCGGCGAACTTGTACGTGGGATCGGACGACCGGCTGTTCGAGGGAGATTGCACGAGGAGGAGACGATCCACGCGGACGCGCTGCCCCAACTCTTCTTCCGCTGCACGGCACTGCGCGTCTAGTGGTAACGAACTGTAATCCATCTCCCATAGCATGTTCCTGGATGTTCTGCGTGTAGGAAATTTTAATTTGCAGTCGACGCACCCTACCGTAGAACCCAACACACACACACACACACGCACGCATGCACCCACCCCCCCCCCACACACAAACACACACACACACACACTAAGACTCCATCAAACACACACGCACACACACAAGACTCCATCTCCCTCTCTCTCTCTCTCTCTCTCTCTCTCACACACACACACCCACACACACGCACACACACACACACACACACACACACACTAAGACTCCATCTCACACACACATGCTCTAGGTGGAGCATTTGTTCCTACCACCCTTCATCCAACCTTACCCGTATGATAAACAATCACCTTAATTTACTTGTATAACATGGACAAATTCCACTTTAATTTAGTAGTTAGCAAACATATCATCTGTACCCTTATAAAAAACCGAGTTGGCGATGATGGTGTGCCTGCCATCTTTTAATATAGACCGTCTGATCTATATCTGACGGATAGAAAGCAAACTATGATAATTTTACAAAAGATATACCCGCACCTCTTTCCACATCCTTATCTCCCACAACCTCATTGCTGAGAAATTAAAAAAGAAAGTCTCTGGAACAATCTAGCATGGTGGTCGCTGCCGCCTACCGGCGCCGTCCATCCCCATGCCTCCGCCCATTCCGACCACCAGTCACCACCACGCTCCACTCCTCCTCACCTTATCTCTCATCTTTCATTTTTCGATGACGTTCTCGAGATACCAGTTTTCCGATAAAATTCTCGAAATATATTAGTTTTTACACATGGGATTACTCCTGCATGGGTAAATCACAATAGGTGTTTTGTAAAGAAATGCATATTGATGTTCCGTGCAATGCACGGGCATCTTGCTTGTAATTATATAACGCAAATCACGAGAAGGAAGTGACATTTTTTACACAACCACGTTAACATGGCCATGTAAATCACTAGCTAAAGTAAATACCATTATACTTATATCCCGATGCAAAAGGTTGAGTACATGTCCGAAGAGTAGAGTCGCACACACGCACTCTGTCTCTCAGAATCACACACACACACACACACACACACCAGTTACGTGACGCCCACTTAAGCAGACACGTATGTTACAATTTGTGCACCCGCGGGTACACGTAATGTTGCGCATTTATTTAAGCCGGACGGCGAACCCAAACAATAGCTGCATTCATTCCCCTCCCGCCGCCTCTTCTCTGGTCGCCGTCGCCCGGTAGCCATGGCCCTGCCGAAGGTAACAACATACGCCATACTCCCGCCGGAGTGGCGCTTTAATTTGGAAATTTTAGTGGTCATGCATGCATCTTTTTGTGCTAGCACTCCTATATAAGGGTTGACCGGTCGCTTCCCGTGGACGTGCGCGGGCGGTGGAAGAGGAAGGAGAAGGGAAGCGGGTTGTGGAGTAATGTTTTTTACCACAATTTCTTAGGAAACTGAGTGCAATAATTGAGTAGTTTTGCAAACTACCAGTACTACACCTGAAACAGTTCAAAACCTATACTCCCTTGCCAGCGCGCGCTTCCCGCGTGAAACGGTCAGCGTTGCCCTGGAGCATCAGTGCCGCATTAATGCCCGGCTAGAGCGGAGGCGATCTCTCACTGGCACTGGCTTTGAAGTGGCGCGACGGCCGAGAGAGCGCCGCTTCCCGGTGCACGCGACTGCTTCGCGTCGAGGCTGGCCATAGGCCCAGTTTGGATCCATGGGTTAGAGTTAGTTTGAGCTAGTTGGGGCTCAAATAGCCCTAAAGTATCCAAGCATTTGGGTTTAAATTGGAGCGAGTTGCACCGAACCCACCAAAAAAAACTATCCCACCCAAGAGGTGCTAACTGGAGATAGTTCTCATTGGGACCACTAAAAAATCACTTTTGTCTCTCCATCAAGGGCATTTATTGTCAATCTAACCCTGTCACCCAAACACCTATTTGGCTACAGTTAGTTCAGGGTCAGTCATGAGTTAGTCTAACCTCTAGCTAAGTTAGAGTATCCAAATAGGAGCAGTATAGGACATGCAAGTTGCTCAAAGCATACAGTCAAATTCGGACGTGAAAGGATTTTTTCTTTTGGAAAACGGAACGTGAAAGGAATTTTTTTAGAATTCTCTTGGTATGTTGCTAACATGTGATGAGTTAACCGACCTCAATAGACGGCAAAAACGCCAGCCCGCCGCACTTTGAGATAGACGAGGAGGGAGAAGCGATACGGGCTGCTGGATTACTAGAGATAGGTGTCGCACGGAAGACAAGAAATATGGTGATAGCGTGAGTTAACCATGTACAATTATGATGTAACTACACTGAGCTGCCATGTTTTGTACTCTTCCAGTCCACTGTGGAGATGATTGGTTGATTTTATATCGCTGAATAATATAAAATATTATGAGTGCAGACGCTCCACCACGAGGTTCCTTGCTCCTTCTCGGTCGTCCGAATCTATGTTCTTCCACTCTATTTTTTTATGTGAGCTTTGTTCATCCTTTTGCCAACACGCGAGACATCTAGCATTAAGGTGCACGTGTCATGCAAGGATCGTTCCATCTATATGAAGAACACGTGGGACTGGACCTACGAGACGGACATGTACCCACTAGTGGACGTGCGAACCTGTGTAATGTAGCGCAGTAAGTGAAGTAGAAAGGCACAAATAGTATGAACATGCGTGGCATATAGGCATTTGTCTCTTACTACCACTAAATGTTGAACGTGCAATGCCCGGTGATGTTATGGAGTATGTGACTAAGTACTCTACTACTACTATATTAATTGGAGGCACATATTAGGAATGTGCAATCATCTTGGCATAGTAGTATTTATAACCGAGTACTACTAACACGCTCCTAAGTGGGAAACCGTTTAGGTTGTGATCAGTGTGAACAGGTTTGCAATTAAATATAGCATGGTACTACCTCCGTCCTAGTTTATTAGTCCCCTTTGTAATTTGTGCCAAATTTTGACTAAATATTTAACTTAAAAAATGTTAGTGCATGTCAACAAAAATTATACTATCGTTGTTCTGTTTAAAAAAAGCATATAAGCTGTTACTTCTTACCCAAAGGATCTTTATATCCAACAGACACAAAATATCCATTCGACTGTTCGAAATTACTTTCACTGCTGATCTGATGTCGAGGTAATTGCTGCATCGCCACCAAAACCCACCATCTCTTAAGCTAAAGTAGACCGAGCTAACCCCTATATTAGCATATTACTAAGATAAACAGAAGGCACTGTAGAATCATTTAGGACGTGAGCTTGTCAATCTGAATGTGGAGGGACACCAGCTTAGCCCCGGCCAGCAGCTTGGGCGGAACTGTGAAGAAGGTTAGCTCCTGCTTGGTGACGTCGTTGGGATCCCTGCTGCTTGTCACCTCCATTTCCACCTTGACGGCGTCGGTCCTGCCTTTGGGCTCCCCCGGCGGGCCGTTCGCCCACAGGTTGGCCACGTAGTGCGGTAGTGGGGACGCCCCCGCTCTGATGCAGACGACCGACATGGCGATAGGCGCGTCGATGTCGAGCACGCCGCCGACCAAGAAAAACGTGCGACCGTCCTCCTCTGCGAACGGCAAGAGCCGTGGTTCCGACAGTGGCACTTGCAGCTGGAGCGCCTTGCCGTACTAGATCATGTGCACGGGCATGGGATGCACGGTGCTGATGTGGTGGGAGAGCACCGGCGGCGAGCCTTCGTACCCGCAGACGGGCACGGGGCATTTGCAGGGCACGAGCGGACACACGCTCTGGTGATCGGCGAGCTTGTGGTAAGTGACGTAGAGCCCACAACCTTCGTGCGGGCACTCCACCCTCACCGAGGAGAGGGTGGCATCCACCGCCATGTTCCGCACGTCAAAGCCACCGCCGTGCTCGCACTTCTGGCACTGCTGCTGGTTCCTGGGGCGCTCGACGCGGCATTCCGTGCAAGCCAGGTGCCCTCCCTTGCACTGCACAAATCAATCGAACAACACATCAATCAAGAAAACTGCCCCTTGCTCGATCAGCCGAACGGACGAGGTGTATTCGAACCTCATACACTGGAGGCTTCAAGGGGCGGAGGCACAAGGGGTAGTGGAGCAAGGTGAGGTCCATTGAGACCATAGAGAGCTCCATCGCCGGGTCCTGTTCCGTCTGCATGATCTCGCCCTCCTCGTGCACAACCATCTCTCGTTTTATTAGGGTAGGGGCATTACAAAGCTTTACCGTCACATATTCATACTACTTCAAGCTGCATTAAATCAACACATGTGAGTATCAAAAGGAGAGTCACGGCATGCATGCATGCGTTGTAATTAATGCATCAGTAAACGCGAATTATTGAAATATATCGAGTGCAGTGCTTTGATGTGTCGCGTCAACTCGTACAAGACCGAGAAGTTTGATTACTACAATGCCCTCTTGCCTTAACCGCACCTGCCTTTGGCTGCATGATAGGTGGGCCACCGACCCGTTGAGCCCACCTGTCATAGACGCAAAGGCAGGAGCAGGAAGTCAATGAAGCTGCGTCCCTCCCTCGCCCATGAGCGTGGTGGCTGGCAGGACTAGGAGAAGCTTTCGTTCGCTACAGGCTCTCCCTCCCGCACGCGGTGGACATGCAACAGTTCAATCGGTGTCAGATGGCCAGAAGCATACTGTAGTACTCCTCCACTGCAGTAGTACTCCATCATTGTTCGACTTCCCGAAGAGGCGAAGAGCCAAGCGCAGCCCGGACGCTCGTGTGGCAGTTTCATGTGTAGAGTAGTCTAGGATAGCGTGTACCGTGCCTGTAAGCTTAAAATCGTTGGGGTCGGCTCCATGCTTTATTTTTTTGATTAAAATAATCTTCGGGCCCTACCTTTCATCCTGGTGATTCTAGTTTGCACGCTCATCTGGTCAAGACAGGAATACACATTTTAATTTGTGGCGGGGTAAATGTTAGAGGTTGCAGCAAATGGAGTATTGTACACTGCGGGTCTTTCAGCCAAGTTTAGAGGCAACCATGTGGGGCCAGTGCTATGATGTGTCGCGTCAACCGTACAACGAGGAGAAGCTTGATTTTACTACTACACGCCTTCTCCCTCGCCCATGCGCGCCGTGGCTCGCAGACGAGGACATACTTTTGCTTATAGTACTACAACAAGCTATCCCTCCCGCTCGCGGTGGACGGACATGCAACAGTGGATTCGATACTGTAGAAGCAGTAGTAGTAGTAACATCATTGTTAGTCTTCTCAAAGAGGCGAAGAGCCAAGTGCAATCCGAGCGTGGCAATTGCGAACCTTGGAGCACGCATATAGCCAGGCTCTTGCATGAGACAAAATTGCTATGTGAGCCCACTATTGTAGTACTTGCTAGTATAGCCCTGTAAACCAGAAAGGAGTATTTGCCTTTCTAGATATTTCAACAAGTGACTAGACTACACCGAGACGGAGTACATATGGAGCAAAATGAGTGAATCTACATTGTAAATAAATATGTAGTTCTCTCGTTTTCCTCTCGGCCTTGGTCGCGGTGCACAGTATTGAGTATACTAGTACTATCATCTTGAAATTTACGAAGTCACCATAGGCACCTCGTCGTCGACGGGAACGTCTCCTGACACGCGATAGACACGAGCGGCAGTTGCCTCCATAGGTGCTTGAATGCCAAGGAGGGAGAGGGTAGCGGTTCCCGAGACGTTGAATGGTCAATGATGCATCCTCAAATTACATGCAGATGAAATTAATTGGAGAAGCAGAATAGAGCCAGCACGATGTGAATGCAACAGAGTTTGTATTCTCATATAAAGGCGCCCCACCACTCCAATCCATCTACTCCTTAGTCTCTGCGCAACACTGCTCACTCGAATCCAAGACCAAGTGACCAGAAGCCAGAAGCACCTATGGAGGCGATGGACGCTAGCGGCAGTCGGCTGTGCCAAATCATCCAAGGCGCCGGCATGCGGCCCCGCACCGCACAACATTTCCAGACGGTGCTGGCGACCGCCGGCGTCATAGCCCTCGCCAACGCCGGCTTCTCCTCTCGCATGGACGACATGATGGTCAACTCCATCCGCAAGTTCGCCGTCGTCAAGTAGCGCGCGGACGACCTTGTCGTACTGCTCCAGCCCGCGCGCCCAGGGTCCTCATTGCCTGCCACCCTCATCGGCCTCCATGGTGACGAACTCTTTCAAGCCCTGGTGGCCCTGCAGGTGCCGGAGGTCGCGATGAAGAATGTGCACCTCGAGGCCGCGCTCGTCGCGCAGCGCCTCGCCATGTAAGAAACCATCGACCTGCACATCCACGTCTATGAGGAAATCCTCTACATAGGCCACAAGAAGGCCAGCGAGGACAGGAAGACTTTGGCCTTCTTCCAGCGGCTGGAATCTTTGGACGCCATTGTTCAGAAGCACATCGACCTGGCCACGAAAGCCGCTGCTACTTAGCCGCCGTTCGGTGGGCCGGCGCCCTGAGTCGAGGAGGTGGACGTCGTCGATGGATGCATCTCTTCTTCTTGCCTCCTGTAACCAGCACTGCATTGCCTCGTGGCCTTAATGTTTTATTAGTATAGGAGTATATGGCATTTTTATTCCAGTAGTAACGTTTTCACTATGAGGTGGGGCTGCAGTTGAGCAAACCGAGCATCGGCAAATCCCCACCCCGCCCACCGGGCGTCGGCTGAGTTTAGAATTAGAAGAGAGAAACAAGGGAGAAGAGCTGGTGCGGGCAGGGGAGATTTTTTTAGTTCTCTTTTAGTGGGCCCGAGGAGAACTAACCCAATTAGAACCTCTCCACCGGGCTAGTTTTTTTAGATGGGTTAGAGCAAACTAGCTCAAACTAACCCCTCCTGTTTGGATAATTTTTTTTGCGGGGACTCCTGTTTGGATAATTTGAAGCTATTTCAACCCAAGCTAGCTCTAACTCAGGGATCCAAACAAAGAGGAATAGTACTGTACATGCTACAGTCTGGACCGTGGCACATTGTTTTTTATGGCCATATCAGCACATTGTTTTCTACTGCTGATTCACTGGGCTGCCGTGGTTCGCACTCCTCCGACGTGAGTAGTAGGCTAGTACTACTACTCCCTCCGTTCCTAAATATAAGTCCTTTTAGACATTTCAAATTGACTACAACATACGGATGTATGTAGACATATTTTAGAGTGTAGATTCACTCATTTTGCTCCGTATGTAGTCACTTGTTGGAATCTCTAGAAAGACTTATACCGCATGATTCTTTGCTCCTTCTTACTACTACGTACTACTTCGCCGACATGTGGGACAGCCAGCAACATCCGAGTCGACGTAATACGTGTCATGCACCAGATTAGAGTGCGGAACGGAAGGGGGGCATCACCCCGGTCGTACCGCCAGTAATTCATGACTATAGTGAGTAGTCATATCACAAGTCTTTCCAGTAGTAACGCGCCGTCAAATCGCACAGCCCGACCTTTCCAGCAGTAAGTAAGTTGAATCCGCTACTCCCTCACCCTCCTCGCCTCTCTGTCAAACCGCCTACACGAAAACTGTTGCACGTACTGCCCGGGAAAAGCCCCGCCCTCAACTTTTAACTACGCGAAAATAGTTTGAGCTTGTTCGTTCTATATAAATACTAGTACTGTATGTTTATTCACCCGTGGGGTTGTCCAATGAATGGAGGGCCGGGGAGGACAAGTGAACAATACTACTACTAGTAGTAGTAAGTAGGAGTCGTACAGTTAGTCACCTTAAATAGAGAGTTTCTTTTCTTTAATGCCACGTACACAAATCGAAACGCTTGTTGTGGAGAGAAAAAGATAATCACTCCACTATATATGTACACAGGGGCCTGAGCGCTTGCTTTACTAGGGTTTCTCTCTTCATTCTCTCATCCTCTCCAGATATAAACAAGACAGTGGTAGCGACATTTTCTCTCTGCTCACCGCTGGTCACAGATCCGGCCGGATCCCTTTGGCTGGTGTGTGTAGAGGACTAGGTGCATCGTTCACGCGGTCATCGCCGGCGAGGGAGGAAACCCACAGCTGCCGGAGGGGCCCGATCCTCTTCCCGTGCCGTTCTCTCCGACACAGCGCCGGCTCGGGAGGTCCTCCGACCCTTCTTCCTCCCCACCGTATTGTCCGCGGATCAGACCTGCCGCCGCCGACATCCCGACGTCCCTCAGGTATAAGTTCTTCGAAAGCGGCCTTGCTCTACTGCCCCAGCTCCCCACATGTCTGCATGTGCATCTTTTTCTACTGTCATCAGCTCTTTGAAAGCCACCTAAATTTTTAGTATTATTAGAGGTAAAGCTACTTCAAGCATTAGAATCTAGGACTTTGTTCAAACAATGAAGAAAGGGGGGAAAGTTGTAGCATGAATCTAGGACTTGATTCAAAGAGGAAATAATATAGTGAAAGTAGTAGAGACCGGATACCCAACCGGTCTCTTTGTTGAAAAGGGAAATAATGGGAAAATGCAGTACAAACTGGATAAGGAACAGATCTATTATTGGTTGAAAAAAGGATAGAAAGTGGCGGCTGGTGGACAAGTCAACAGAGTATGTCCAGGATTAGATTTGTTGCCCTCACATAGTAGAAGGTCTCCAGGATTAGATGCTGCCCTCGCATAGTAAAAGGTCTCAGGATTAATTAGATTTGCTGCCCTCACATAGTAAAAGGTCTCCAGGATTAGATTTGCTGCCCTCACATAGTAAAACATCTCCAAGATTAGATTTGCTGCCCTCACATAGTAAAAGGTCTCCAGGATTAGGTTTGCTTCCCTCACATAGTAAAAGGTCTCCAGGATTAGATTTGCTGCCCTCACATAGCATGAACAAACTCGGCATCACCACTTTATGCCTCCTTGTAGGTACATTGTGCTGATGCGTCCACTGTCGCATGTCCTTATACCAACCTTTTGCTGTTGTTAATGTAAGGGCGCATGTAAAATGAAGCGATCACACTGTTACCTTAGGGACATGTCTAACCAGTGTTATTGTTAATCTAATGCCTCCAGTGATAAGATGCAATTAAACTGTGTTACAAATGGTACTCCTGCTGTTTTCCCTAGTATGATAAGTAAGTTGCTCCTTTACGCTGCTGAGTGTCCTGGTGTCCCCACGGTCCCATGCCCTTAAACCAACTCTTTAGCTGCTGTTGATTTACTGTATCTGGTAAACAAGCAATGCCACCATTAAAGTAATCCCATATTTGACGAATGTCATTGTTGTCGTAATGCTTCCGGTAACATGAAGCACTGCTGACGTTTTAAAATTTCTACTGTCCTTGCGTGATTGCCATGAACATAATTAAGATACTTCTTTTCATTTCGTGTATGTTTCGTATATTCTTATTGACCAGCAACTGTTTACTTTCTATCTTTTTGTGCAGATAGGGATATCCATATCACCTTGTTGCTATTGTGACCTTTTGGTGAACTGCACAAAACACTTTTTTTGGATGAGTGTCTTGTGCAGTTCAACTAAAATGTGACGTGGGCAACATCTCTCAATTTTGGTGGAACTGCACAAAATGGTGATTGGAGTTTCCAAAATCTCCGTCAAGTTCTGCTGGTAATCTCGTGCAACATTTTATTAGCCTTTGCAAGATGAGTCGTCACTGTCACCACAATGGCACTTTATTTTAGTGGAACTGCACAAAAGGATAAGCAAATTATAGTTGCACCTTACATGAGCCGGACAACCAACCTTAATGTTCCTCAATTTTAGTGCAACTGCTAAAGAAGAACCTGCCAGCTCACGAGAGCAAGTACTTCTTGCTAGCTGAATGATGCAATCTTTGCTTCATTTCAGGTGAACTGCAGAAAAAGGCGCATGAATTGAATCATGGAACTCAAGGCAGGCCTCATCCGAGTGGAGCTTCAGGTTGAGTTCAAGGAGTGCCACAATTATAGTAATCATGCTCTTCTTGTTTGTGCTGTGCAAATAGGAATACTCAACTACATATGTTGTGACAGTCAAGAGCATTCGCCAAGTTCTTTGGTTGTATGACATGGCTAGCCAAGATGGATTTAATCCCGATATTCACTTTATCAAAAGGCTCTAATGTGTTGGTTCTGAATCTTGCAAGCTGGGAATCAATGAGATGTGTAGGCATATTTGTTGTACTTATTATTTGAATCTTATTTGTTGGTTATGAATCTTGCAAGCTGGGAATCAATGAGATGTGTAGGCATCTTTGTTGTACTTATTATTTGGATCTTATTCGTTGGTTCTGAATCTTGCAAGCTGGGAATCAATGAGATGTGTAGGCATCTTTGTTGTACTTATTATTTGGATCTTATTTGTTGGTTCTGAATCTTGCGAGCTAGGAAACACGGCATGATGATGCAGAGGACAACAACCATAACAAACAGTTCAAACTTGGTAGTATTACCTGTGTGAAAGTGCGACAAATGTGCTGATCGTGTGCGTCATGAGAATAATAATTCTAATTGTTGTGCATGTTGATCCTGTGGCACTGATAGAACGAGCCAATGCATTGCTTATTTTAAGTATAAATTTCTATTAAAGCTAATTAAATTTAAGTAAAGTGACCACTAACTCCTGTTATTACAGTACCATTACAGACCCGCTCGTGAACCGACGTGTGGCCGGAGTAGGTTTCTTAACGGAGGCGTCTGAATGCGCCGAGGGTGCATCTTATGCCGGGCGTGCAGCGGACGAGGGAGGGGTAGTAACTGTTGTCGCCTATACACACTCAGTTTACTGTTGAATCCAGTTCCCCAAGAGCTGAAAAATGAACTGCTGCCGCCGCCTACCCACTCGTTCACTTGAAGAGACTCCAATGGCGATCCGAGGGGTGAGCCTGCTGGATATGCACTTTAGCAAGGAGTTCCCCTTTGAGTTTGCCGTTCAGTCCTATGGCTGCACCAAGTTGAATGTGATGTACACCAACGATCCGGACTCGGTGAAGCTCTGCCTCGCTGAGTTCAAGCAGTATCTACAGGACGAGAAAGCACAAGGTTGCAGGACTAGACCTTGTGCCCATCCATTCGTCTCCTGACAGGGAACAGCGGATTGCCGTCGCCCAGGTATGTGTGCGGGACGAGGTTCTCATCTACCACTGCTGTAGGGCCATGAGAGGTTCTAGAGCATTCACCCGTTTCATCGGCAGCGTCGATTGCATCTTCGCTACGGTGGAGAGAAGGAAGAACGCGATGATTCGGCCATCTGGTGCAACAAGCTTGTCGACATCCAGAAGCAATACAAGATCATCAGCAACGGGCAGGAGAAGGACTTCGTGGTTAACCTTGCCGAGACCATCATCGACCCCTGATACGCCAACATGAAAGAAGACAACGATATCAAGGACCTGAACACGTGGGAGGTACCTCTGAATCTAGCCTACATAACCTACGCGGCCAAGGACGCATACGCATGCTATGACATGCACAGGCAGATCTTGGACATGAGGGCGTGTCTGCTTCCCATAACTGACGAGTACATGACCAGCCGCAACGTCATGATCAAGCGTGCCAGGAAGGTCTAGATGTTGTACTTTATCTGATTATAAGCACCTTTTGTTGGGGAACGTAGCAGAAATTCAAAATTTTCTACGCATCACCAAGATCAATCTATGGAGTAATCTAGCAACGAGGGGAAGGGGAGTGCATCTACATACCCTTGTAGATCGCGATGCGGAAGCGTTACAAGAACGCGGATGAGGGAGTCGTACTCGTAGCGATTCAGATCGCGGTTGATTCCGATCTAAGCGCCGAACCACGGTGCCTCCGCGTTCAACACACATGCAGCCCGGTGACGTCTCCCACGCCTTGATCCAGCAAGGAGAGAGGGAGAGGTTGGGGAAGACTCCATCAAGCAGCAGCACGACGGCGTGGTGGTGATGGAGGAGCGTGGCAATCCTGCAGGGCTTCGCCAAGCACCGCGGGAGAGGAGGAGGGAGAGGGGTAGGGCTGCGCCAAAAGAGAGACGTTCTCATGTCTTGGGCAGCCCCAAACCTCAACTATATATAGGGGGGGGGGGCTGCGCCCCCTCTAGGGTTTCCACCCCAAGGGCTGGCGGCCAGCCCTAGATCCCATCAAGGGGGGCGGCCAAGGGGAGGAGAGGGGGGGGCGCCCCACTAGATGGGCCCTAAGGCCCATCTGGACCTAGGGTTTGCCCCCTCCCACTCTCCCATGCGCCTTGGGCCTTGGTGGGGGGGCGCACCAGCCCACCTGGGGCTGGTCCCCTCCCACACTTGGCCCATGCAGCCTTCTGGGGCTGGTGGCCCCACTTGGTGGACCCCTGGGACCCTCCCGGTGGTCCCGGTACATTACCGATAACACCCGAAACTTTTCCGGTGACCAAAACAGGACTTCCTATATATAAATCTTTACCTCCGAACCATTCCGGAACTCCTCGTGACGTCCGGGATCTCATCCGGGACTCCGAACAACATTCGGTAACCACGTACATACTTTCCCTATAACCCTAGCGTCATCGAACCTTAAGTGTGTAGACCCTACGGGTTCGGGAACCATGCAGACATGACCGAGACGTTCTCCGGTCAATAACCAACAGCGGGATCTGGATACCCATGTTGGCTCCCACATGTTCCACGATGATCTCATCGGATGAACCACGATGTCGGGGATTCAATCAATCCCGTATACAATTCCCTTTGTCTATCGGTATGTTACTTGCCCGAGATTCGATCGTCGGTATCCCTATACCTTGTTCAATCTCGTTACCGGCAAGTCTCTTTACTCGTTCCGTAACTCACATCATCCCGTGATCAACTCCTTGGTCACATTGTGCACATTATGATGATGTCCTACCGAGTGGGTCCAGAGATACCTCTCCGTTTACACGGAGTGACAAATCCCAGTCTCGATTTGTGCCAACCCAACAGACACTTTCGGAGATACCTGTAGTGCACCTTTATAGCCACCCAGTTACGTTGTGACGTTTGGTACACCCAAAGCATTCCTACGGTATCCGGGAGTTGCACAATCTCATGGTCTAAGGAAATGATACTTGACATTAGAAAAGCTCTGAGCAAACGAACTACACGATCTTGTGCTAGGCTTAGGATTGGGTCTCGTCCATCACATCATTCTCCTAATGATGTGATCCCGTTATCAACGACATCCAATGTCCATGGTCAGGAAACCGTAACCATCTATTGATCAACGAGCTAGTCAACTAGAGGCTTACTAGGGACATGGTGTTGTCTATGTATCCACACATGTATCTAAGTTTCCTATCAATACAATTCTAGCATGGATAATAAACGATTATCACGAACAAGGAAATATAATAATAACCTATTTATTATTGCCTCTAGGGCATATTTCCAACACCTTTATCATCTGAGTGTTTCATGCATTAGCCTATGTGTCGTAATTATCTGTTTTGTCCGAAATATTTCGTTTAAGAACCCATTAACCTCTTTGCTTTTTTTAGTGGCTATTTGCTTATGTATATAACTAGTCACTTGTCTGTTAAAAAAACTAGTTCACTCGGCTGCCGTGCTTTGAATCTCCTTCCTCCCAACATATTCCCCTCCTCAGGTAGACCCAGCAGGTCTCATACACAGACATGTGGGACCAACCACCTATCCATTTGTATTTCTTTATTTTGTTCAATCTTTCGTCCTCTTCCTATACAGCGGCTGGCCATCATAGCCTATGGTGTTGGCCAGGCCATCCCTCTACTACCACACATTGTCCGGTGGCAGCAGCTCCACCGGCCCACCTTGCACCCGAACAAGTCAACCCTCATACTCCCCTCCGCCTGCGTCTTCCCCCGCTCCGGTTCGTTCGGTCCGAGGTCTCGGCGTCGTCCTCCGCCTTGGTGCTCTAGCCGCGGCGCCGCCGTCTGTCATTCCGAACATTGTCAGCAAAACAAGAGGAATAGGGAGACAACTGTTCGTCGAGAGGCTGACAGTCCCGGGCCCACGAGAGGTTTAACATGGGCAGCCCACGACATGTTTCAACATTTTTTGGATCCAGAAGGTATCAAGCGGCCTCTGGGCCTCCCAACCTTATAACATCAGCAGCCAAAGTTATGTTTGTTTTTTCAAGACGACGCACGGCTCAGTTTTATTTTTCTATAAGAATGCAAAACTGAACCTATGTTTTCTATAAGAATGCAAAACTGAACATATATTTATATCTTATTTTATTACATATATATATATATATATATATATATATATATATTAGAAACAACATAAGTTTCCGTTAAACCTGTTGTTCGTCCAACCATTTTATAGACCTTCCCACTTCCTTTATTTTTCGTTTTCATTAATCCAATATCTGAATTTTCTCCCACTTTCTTTTTCGATGTAAACTGAGTTTTCTCCTAATACTTTTCCTTAGAACCAACTCAACTGTCCCACGTCTAGCCTAAAAAATAATAATACCCCACGTACAATTAACTCATCAAATTAAAATGATATTTTATTTCGTAAGTTGAAAGTTCTTACAAAATAATAACAATAATTGTTTATATATAACTTGGCAAGTTAACTCCTAGTGATTGCGTACATAAGCTTGCAAAGATTTTACTGACCAATGCAGTAATAGACGTGCAATCATGTGATTATGTTTTATAACATTTCTCCGTCTAGCCCAACATGATATTTTCACCCAGCCCAGCAAGTTCGCGGATTTCGAGAAAAATGCAGATGGGCTTTAAATTCTACCATATATATAAACGGGCTGCATAGATGCTACATCATTGTTTTACCCAGCCCACCAAATGGACTAAAAGAACAAATGGACTGGCTGACATGTGGGCCCGTAGGTCGAAGCCTAAGAAGGCGTTGGATTTACATCCAACGGCCGGCATTCTTCTTCAATCTCTCGTCTTCTTCCCCCAGCGCTGGCGGGACCGCCTGCTCCAGCCTCCGGCATCCGGCGGCGTTGTTTTGCGTGCCTCAGCGAAATGCTACCCCGCCAACGGCCAGGCCATCCCTCCACTCCGCACCTCCTGTTATTCTCTGCCGAGTGTAGGCCCACCCCGCACCCGAACCAATCAAGTTTCCCACTCCTCTCCGTCTGCGACTCCACTGCCGCGTCTTCCCCATCTCCGGGTCATTCCAGTCTGGGGCCTCACCGTCGTCCACCGCCTCGGTGCGCTTGGCGCGGCGTGGTCAACATATGAGAGTCATCGGAAGAGGACTGTACATGGAGAGCCTGACGGCTGGGACCCACGAGGTCCATGGTCGCACGCAAGGAAAGTTCCTCCTTATTAAGTTGTTTCCCCCCTGACAGCTGGGACCCACCGGCTGTATCTTCGCACGGAAGGAAGTGCCTCCTTGTTAGCGAAAAAAATATTCCTCCCGTTGACAGCTGGGACTCGTCAGATTTGGTGGCCGACTTGTGGGCCTACTAAGCAGACGTGTACGCAGGGCTTTGTCAACTTAATCAACAAATGATTCTAGCAGCTGGACTGTTGGATGTTAATCCAACAGCCATGCTCCTTCTTCAACCTCTGTTCTTGCTCGTGTCTCCCATGAGCGGCACCGCGGCAGTGCTGCCGCGCACCCGAACCAGTCAAGTTTCCCACTCCTCTCCATCTGTGACTCCACTGCCGCGTCTTCCCCATCTCCGGGTCGTTCCAGTCTGGGGCCTCGCCGTCGTCCACCGGCCTTGGTGCGCTCGGCACGGTGTGGTCAACAACCGAGAGTCATCGGAAGATGACTGTACGTGAGAGGCTGACAGTGGGGACGCACCACGCCCATGGACGCATGCATGCAACTGCATCTTTTTTACCCTGAAAAATAATGTTTTCTCCCCCTGACTGCTGGGACCCACCAGCTACATCTTTGCACGCAAGGAAGTGCGCCCATATTACGGGCAGAAAAAATGATTCGCCCCCTGACTGCTGGGACCCACCAGCTACATCTTCACACGCAAGGAAGTGTGTCCATATTACGGGCAAAAAAAATGATTCGCCCCCTGACTGTTGGGACCCACCAGCTACATCTTCGCACGCAAGGAAGTGCCTGACAGTCGGGACCCACCCGGTCGAAGCGTACGTAGCGTTGTCATTCTGGTCGCGAACGTGTACGTACATACTGGTCGATCGGTCTGTCTGCAGGCTGCAGCGATGAACCGTGGCCGTGCAAGGAAGGGCACGTGTGGTAGTAGAGGCGCGCACGTGTGGTAGTAGAGGCGCGCATGTAGCATGTACACGTACGTACATCGGCCATGTTGCAAGAAAGTAAATACGGCCATGTACGTACATACGGGCGGGGTCTCGAATGCCTACTCGCGCATACAGACGGCCAGGGCTCGTGTACATGGCTGGGTCGGAACGGAGAAACTGCATCGTCGTCGTGTTCATCGGGAGCCAACCGGCTTGGACGGAACAAGCGATGGAAACGAGGCCTGGCATACCACAGAACGAAGGAAACAACCTTGTGTTCAACCGGCCATGGTGGAAACGGGATATCCTGTTCATCGGGAGGGGTCTGGCATACCGCAAAACGGAGGAAACGGACCTCCTACGGTCGAAACGGGGTCCTGTTGATCGGGAGGGGTGTGGCGTACCGCAAAACGGAGGAAACGGACTTGTGTTGGAGCGCTACAGTCGAAACGGGGGTCCTGTTCATCGGGAGGGGTGTGGCGTACCGCAAAACGGGACTCCACGTGATACTGTTCATCTACACCGTCGACCCCCTCCAGCCTCCATGGGCTACTGTTCATCCACCGTCGACCTCCTCCAGCCTCCACCTGCGACTGTTCATCCACAGGCTCCTGTTCATCCAGCCTCCACCGCGCGCTACTCCACCGGCTACTGTTCAACCAGCCCTCTCCACGGGCTCCTATTCAACCACCCCTCCACGGGCTACTGTTCATCCAGCCCTCCACCGTCTACTGTTCATCCAGCCCTCCACGGGGTCCTGTTCATCTAGCCCCAACCGGCTCGATCGATCGGGATCCTGTTCATCCAGAGGCAACACCACGGGTGTTGGTTCAATATCCGGCATATCTCGTAGTAGGGGTCCTAAGCTAGGCGTCTTGGAGTGATGGTAACATGGACACGGGATTTTACCCAGGTTCGGGCCCTCTTGATGGAGGTAAAACCCTACATCCTGCTTTTGATTGTATTCATATGGGGTGTAATACATAGTACATGTATCTACCACGAGATGATAGTAATGAATATTAGATTGTCTATGGACTAGCCTGGCATCGGTTTATATATGCACCGGAGGCCTAGGGTTTTGGAGAGTCCTTGGCTTGGGCGCCAAGTCTTGTGGAAACCTCCTTATATGCGGCATGGGCTGCCCGAAGTGGCCAATGAATGAACCGCCATGGGGGTCCTCGGCCCGATCCAGCTAGTCGGGGGACGACGTGGTGAGTCCCCCCTAGTCCATGACACCATCAGTAGCCTCCTGAACCGGTCTTCAAGTTGGGGACGCTCCTTGATTCTTCCGAACTGTTCTTCATCTTTGGTCGTCGGTCTTGAAAACTGGTTCAACAAAACTTCTCATCTTCGATCTTGAGGATCGCCGAAGTGCATACAAAGAGTTTACACGCCGGGTATCCGAGGAGCCCCTTTAAGTTTTCAGTCTTTATCAATGCCTTGTTATTTTTATGCCCCACCTCGGGTTTGAAGTTGTTCCCGGGCGGCAGTGTCCTCTTGCGTTCGAGCTCCAACACCAAACTGCATTCGAGGTATCTTTTGCAGCCGAGCACCAACACCGGACCGCTTCCGAGCTCCAACGTCGGAATGTATCTGAGCTCCAATGCCAGACTGTATCCGAAGAGTATTGTTACAGCCGAGCTCCAACGCCGAACTGCGTCCGAGCTCCAGCGTTGGACGGTATCCGAGCTCCAACGTCGGACTATGTCCAAGCTCCAACGCCGGACTGTATCCGAGCTCCAACGCCGGACTATATCCGAGGTGTCATAGATCACCTTGGTTCAAAAAAGTTGAAGGAGTTTAGCCGAGCTTAATGCCAGAAATGCCCTCTATGGAGCCAACCACTAGCGCCCGAGCTTTATGCCGGACTGCTTCCGAGGTGGTGCACCACCCCGATTGCGGACCGATTTTTGTCAATATTTTTTATTGGTGCAATTTATTCGCTGCCGAGATATATAGCCAGTAGCCCTAAAGGTGTGTATCGGTCTAAAACCCGAGATGCACCTGAAGGATGACATAAGACCGCTGATCCCAGTAGCCCCTGAGACTCAGGTTGATTCAAAATCGGTCTGAGGATCAATTCCTAGCTCGGCAGAATACTTTGGGACACAAAAAGCGGTGTGCAAAGTCCTCGAGACTCAGGTTGGGTGCGGCCGACCAACCTGAGGATCATAATCCCCTCGAAAACTATATTGCACTTAAATTGTCGGCATTGGATTGTCAATGCATTAGCCCCCGAGAATTGGATTGGGCAGAATGGCCGACCCTAGGATCGTACCTCCTCGCGAACAAGTTCAACTGTCATGTATGTTTTGACAATACCGAGGTGGAGTTCAGCAGGAAAGATGCCAAACTATATTTTTTTGAAAAGAGTTTCACGCCGAACACCTCAACCAACAGAATGTCCCGCTTCGTCTAGATTGAAACAAGCTATTTTGGTGCCAATATGAAATTGGTCTTAAAATTGTACTTTCGTCGTGCTTTGACATGACACATCTGATCTCTAGACTTCAAGTGGGTCAGCCTTCGTCTTCAACCTCCCTATCCCGAAGGCGGAGTGTTTCTCAGGCTAGTTTAGCAAACTAAACACGAGCGGCTTTAGAGAGAGAAACCAGGCTACCCTGCTATTGATCATACATCTGAGTCGAGAAAGGAGTGGTAGAAAAAGACTGTGCAGCGACTAAGAAGAAAACATCTATTATAAAATGGCTCATACTAATTTAAGAGCCCCCAAGTGACTTGGGTAAAAGAATTTTATGTATAATGATTGTATGTATCAAAGTACTTATATCATATATGTGTTCACCTGAACTTTAAACGCATCTTAACCGACCGTCGGCTTCTCCCTCTTGGGTCAAGGGCCGAAAAGTGTTATGTACTCAACCTGTCGAGAATATCGACGGTATTTCCGATAACCAGGCAATCAGGCCATAAGGCTATAACAGACAAAGCGCGCTCAGGGAACTTGTGCTATATTACAGACGAAGTGTAAGAAGCATCTTTGAAGAAAATAGTACCCCCACCGATACCTTTCTTTGGTTGCTCATTGTTACAATGAGACTTGTGCAATAGATTTTTTGTATTCATGAGTTCCGTTGTGTGCCGACCATGATTGAAAACAATAAGAGCGCTAGCTTTCGACTTCACCCAGTCTGAGGTCCGAGCTCGGATGACCCGATCATGACAATCGCAGAGGTGCTCCCTTTACTCCCTAGCCGAACAATCGGGAACGTAGGGGTAAACACATGAGCAAGGCAACCCAGCTTGCGGAACACTTAAGTCAACATGGTGCATATTGTGGCGTAATACACGAACAAGGAACGAAGCCATACAAGTATAATCATATGCAAGAGGAAAGGCTTCATAAAGGAAGCCCCCAAGTAAACAGGGTATTTGAATTTGTTGCAACAAATGAGGTTTTGACAAATAAAGTTGTTCACAAATAAATTTTTGTCAAAAAAGTATAATACTTGGTCGAACCGAACAAAATTTAAAACTAAATGTTTTTGAGCATGAAAGCGACTTAGCTGGTTAATGTGCTCGGTGTGATGTGGGCCGAGCTTGTAGCGGCTCAAGGTCCCAATCCCCAAGACGGCCGTGATGTACCCGAGCGAAGAGCTCGGCTTGATAAACTGATAGTACGACAGTGCCAAAGTGCCGAGGCGAAGCCCCCGGTCCAGCCGAGGAGACAGAGTAGTTCGGTAGCATGATAATGAAGCCCCCACATCAGTCGACATCTCGAAACAGGTCGGCATGGTGAACGTCAGTTTGATGAAGCGACAACGCGATGATGGCGACACAGGGAATCACACCATGGTGACGGTGGAATTTGGTTGATGGAGGCGAGAGGACGACTCCGTACGCCGAGGTGACGAAGTCCTCGAGGCAACTGAACATGTCGGTATGGCAATTCGACCAACAAGGAGACACGCGAGCCAATTTATGCCGATTGGGACGACGACGTCGGTTTCCGAATTGACCGTGTGACGCAGTCGAAGTCGTTTACCTACACACAGGAGATAGTGCAGTCCAAAAATAATAATATAAATATATATAAAAAAATTCTTGCATAATTAAAATACGCAAAGTGAATTGCTAAAAAGATGTGGCTTGGGCGCCAAGGTCGACTTGATGATGTGGCAGCGTTGTGGCGCGACAATGTCCACACAGGTGCCGACCTATATGAGGGTGAGAGGCTGACCCGACCGACGCCACGTACAAGTGTCGACGAAATATTTCTGCAAAAATAATGCAGTGCAAAACAAAAAATATTCTGCATGCACTGATTTTAGGAGCTAACCAAATAGTTAGGAAAAAATAGCCGAACTAATCCGTACTGTACTAGAAACAAGAATCAAATGATCTTTGCATGATTATTCACTAGCATGTGAAGTAGTAGCACTACTACTTTAATTACTGGAATCCACCGGGTAGGTATAGATACCGTGCTACACAAAATACTCGATCAGGCTAGTACTGATTCTCCAGGAAAAGTAATAGAGAATCAGTTGCTGACTAGTGGTTGAGAAAAAAAATATAAAGAGTTAAAGAGACGAATCTTCCGTGATGTGTGCTGCCGCCGAGCTGAGTTCGGATCCGACGTAGTGTCGATGCAAATCAAAATTCTTTGGATGATAATGTTCGCACGGTCCGATGACAGTGTGATTATGCTGGTCCGAACTCGCATGGCGTCAACTCAAGGCGCGTGCAACAACCATGTTCAATGCGACACAGTGACGAACATGAACTCGCAGATGACATCAGTGTGGCCCCGTATTAACCGACCTGCGCAAAGACAAAAACTGGCCAAACCAGAGGTAGTTGTAACAATCCCAAGAAAAAAATGTGGATTGTTCACAGGTTTGCTTTTGTTAGTCGACGGACGCCGGCCGAGCTAGCAATAGTAGTAGCACGTGAAGTGCATGACAGAGAGAGATGATTAGAAAAAAAGCATATACTGTCTTAATTAAATAACAGGGAAAAGAGGCAGTGATTGGATCCCCCTGTCTGATGCCAGCGACCAATGAGATTGATACAGCTCCTCGGTCCAACGACATAATTTGGTCGTCGGAGGCGGGACGACCACGTCGGCACACCGAGATGACCGCGTGGCGTAGCCAAAGTCGATTACCTGATGATATATCCGACGACGTCCAAACTGATGGCAGATGAGATGATTATCGATGAGGGGCGTCCTGGCAGGAGTGCCCCAAGACTGCGTCGGGCCGATCAATATACGGAACGACCGTTTTGAACGCGGAGGTTGGTTTGACTGTGTTCATAAATCTAGGCTCCAAGTTGCGAACGATTAGCACACTTTGATGAAGTAGAAAATATCGTGCACAAAGCCACAACTCGTCAAAAGTTATAGTTGGCTTCGCATTTTAACAATTTTAACAACAAAAGAGAAAGGAGGGATGGAATCTTCCCTGTATGGTGCCTCCTAGCAGAATTCATATTAGCCCATCTATATTCGGACCCCGCGGACTACAGATGAGGCCGGTTGGCATGAAATTGGCCGGATTAAAACCGATCGAACCACCACGTCCATTGCAGGGAAGCAGACCGAAACATAACCCGGTCGTCCGAAATCTACACAGAGAAATCATGCAAACTGACAGAAAGATATTCCATGCAAGGAGTAATATACGGTGCACGTAACTAGAAAAATAGAACCTGATGTTTCTGTTCGGGCAACGAGGAGTGGAGACCCGAGGAGAACAAAACCTGAAACTAATCAGGCTAGTACTGCCTCGTATGGAGATTAATCAAACCTCGAACAACATGTGGAGTCCTTTACGTGAACTCCCAGTGGATTGGTACTATAGTAGTCCAAAGCGTTTTGGTATTCCACGTCCCTGCGCTGCTTTGTCTCTTCCAAGGGTGATTTGACCTCCGTGAGGTAGCAGTCATGGAGGAATTAAACAAAACTGTAAACCAGCATCCAGCCAGCGGCACGGTCGCTACTTAATAAAAAATAAAAGGAAAAGAAAAGAGAGGATAATCCCTGCGCCTGTGCTGCCTGAGGAGGGAAGGTCGTGGCTCCCCGTGGCCGCTTGGGAGCCGAGGTCACACGAGGACAGCGCTCAGCCGGTTTGTCCTCGGTCGTGCCGATCTCTTGATACTTAGACGCTATCCAGCGCACAAATTCCCCTGATCCAATCTGATCCCAAAATCGACCTCAAACGAGCCTACGAAATATAATTGCAATCCGACAACAATAATTCCCGGAAAAATATATTCATGCGAAACGAATCTGATTGAAAAAATAGCACCTGATCATTCCATCGATCCGCAGCGAACGCCCAGCAGGCTCTCAATGAAAGCACCAATGTCGGTTCAATATCCGGCGTATCTCGTAGTAGGGGTCCTGAGCTAGGCGTCTTGGAGCGATGGTAACATGGAAACGGGATTTTACCCAGGTTCGGGCCCTCTTGATGGAGGTAAAACCCTACATCCTGCTTTTGATTGTATTCATATGGGGTGTAATACAGAGTACATGTATCTACCACGAGATGATAGTAATGAATATTAGATTGTCTATGGACTAGCCTGGCCTCGGTTTATATATGCACCGGAGGCCTAGGGTTTTGGAGAGTCCTTGGCTTGGGCGCCAAGTCTTGTGGAAACCTCCTTATATGCGGCATGGGCTGCCCGAAGTGGCCCATGAATGAACGCCGTGGGGGTCCTCGGCCTGATCTAGCTGGTCGGGGGACGACGTGATGAGTCCCCCTAGTCCATGACACCGTCAACGGGGTCCTGTTCATCCACCCCCACCCGGAACTGTTCATCCACCCCCCCCCCCACAGCAACGCCCACTGTTCATCCAGAGGCAGCATCGATCGGCTTCAGTTAGCAGCAGTAGCGAAGGAATCGCTCGATCGGGTTCAGTTAACAGCCATCGATCGATCGCTCGGGTTCAGTAACGCGTAGCCTGCAGTGCAATCGCGCGGGTTCAGTTAGAGCCCAACGCCTCTCTCGGGTTCAGTTAGAGCCCAATGCCTCGCACCCACGCGCGTGCGTGTATGAGAGACACGCACATCGCTCGGCCCCGCCACCCACCGTAACCGGGAACACCCCGATATTTTCCTCGCCCTCGCTTCTACCATGGTTTTTTCCGTCATGGACAGCCCAAAGAATGTCATGCAGCTGCGTCTCCGGCCCGCCCAGGACGAAAAGCTCATTTTCTGTCATGATTTTTTCTCATAGAAGTAGGACCCCACCACATCTATGATGATACGGGGTTTTGTCACAATTATTGTCATAGAAGTGTCATAAGTATGACAGAAAAAAAATTCATTCAGCCCAAAATGTCATGGATGTGTCTTTTTTTGTAGTGCAACTATAGCTTCAACAACTATCGCTAACGCATAGTGATAAAGTAAATCAATTACATGGCGTTTGCATTTCATACAATAAAGCGACAACCATAAGGCTCCTGCCAGTTGCTGATAACTTTTACGAAACCTGATCATCTCATACAACAACATATATCACATCTTGTCTTGACCATATCACATCACAACATGCCTTGCAAAAACAAGTTAGACGTCCTCTACTTTGTTGTTGCAAGTTTTACGTGGCTGCTACGGGCTTCTAGTAAGAACCGTTCTTACCTATGCATCAAAACCACAACGATGATTTATTAAGTTTGCTGTTTTAACCTTCAACAAGGACCGGCCGCAGTCAAATTCGATTCAACTAAAGTTGGAGAAACAGACACCCGCCAACCACCTTTATGGAAAACTAGTTGCATGTCTGTCGGTGCAACCAGTCTCATGAACGTGGTCATGTAACGTTGGTCTGGGCCGCTTCATCCAACAATACCGCTGAATCAAAATAAGACATTGGTGGTAAGCAGTATGAGGATCACCGCCCACAACTCTTTGATTTCTACTCATGCATATCATCTACGCATAGACCTGGCTCGGATACCACTGTTGGGGAACGTAGCATGCAACTTCAAAAAAAATCCTACGCTCACGCAAGATCTATCTAGGAGATGCATAGCAACGAGAGGGCAGAGTATGTCCACGTACCCTTGTAGACCGAAAGCGGAAGCTTTTGAGAACGCGGTTGATGTAGTCGAACTTCTTCTCGTTCCGACCGATCAAGTACCAAACGTATGGCACCTCCGAGTTCTGCACACGTTCAGCTCGATGACGTCCCTCGAACTCTTGATCCAGCAAAGTGTCGAGGGAGAGTACCGTCAGCACGACGGTGTGGTGACGGTGACGGTGAAGTGATCCACGCAGGGCTTCGCCTAAGCACTACGTGAATATGATCGGAGGCGTAAACTGTGGGGGGCGCCGCACACAGCTAGGAATCAATGTTGTGTGTTCTAGCGGTGCCCCCCTCATATATATAGGTTGGAGGGGAGGAGAGGCAGCCAAGGGGGCACCCCAAGTAGCTAGGAGGAATCCTACTTGGGCGCCTCCCAATTCGGCCTACCCCCTTCCATATTCATTCAGAGGGGGAAGGAAGGAGGGAGGAGAGAAGGAAGGGAGAGGCCGAATCCCTCCCCTTCCTTTCTCTCTTCCCCTCTTTCCTTCCCCTTTATTTCAGCCTACATGGGGTGCACCAGCCCCCTAGGGGCTGGTCTGCCCCCTTCTTGGCCCATTAGGCCCATGTAGTTGCCGGGGGGGATGCCCGGAACCCCTTCCGGTGACCCGATACGTACCCGGTAACCCCGGAACACTTCCGGTGTCCGAATACTATCGTCCTATATATGAATCTTTACCTCTCGACCATTTTGAGACTCCTCGTCATGTCTGTGATCTCATCCGAGACTCCAAACAACATTCGCCATCAAATCACATAACTCATATAATACAAAATCATCATCAAATGTTAAGCGTGCGGACCCTACGGGTTCGAGAACTATGTAGACATGACCGAGACACCTCTCCGGTCAATAACCAACAGCGGAACCTGGATGCTCACATTGGTTCCTACGTATTCTACAAAGATCTTTATCGGTCGTACCGTAATGACAACATACATAATTCCCTTTGTCATCGGTATGTTACTTGCCCAAGATTCGATTGTCGGTATCTTCATACCTAGTTCAATCTCGTTACCGGCAAGTCTCTTTACTCGTTCTGTAATACATCATCCCGCAACTAACTCATTAGTCACATTGCTTGCAAGGCTTATTATGATGTGCATTACCGAGAGGGCCCAGAGATACCTCTCCGATACTTGGAGTGACAAATCCTAAACTCGATCTATGCCAACCCAACAAACACCTACGGAGATACCTGTAGAGCATCTTTATAAGCACCAAGTTACGTTGTGACGTTTGATAGCACACAAGGTATTCCTCCAGTATCCGGGAGTTTCATAATCTCATAGTCAAAGGAATATGTATATGACATGAAGAAAGCAATAGCAATAAAACTTAACGATCATTATGCTAAGCGAACGGATGGGTCTTGTCCATCACATCATTCTCCTAATTATGTGATCCCGCTCATCAAATGACAACACATGTCTATGTTTAGGAAACTTAACCATCTTTGGTTAACGAACTAGTCTAGTAGAGGCTTACTAGGGACACTTTGTTTTGTCTATGTATCCACACATGTATCAAGTTTCCGGTTAATACAATTCTAGCATGAATAATAAACATTTATCATGATATACAGAAATATAAATAACAACTTTATTATTGCCTCTAGGGCATATTTCCTTCAGTTGCGCCTCGAGACGGTGGCCTCCGTCCCGAAAGTCCTCTCCTTATTTTTTCTCGGTCAAAATGACTTATATACCAGAAGATGGGCACCGGAGCTGGGCCTAGGTGAGCACAACCCACCAGGGCGTGCCTAGGCTCCCTGGTGCACCTAGCTGGGTTGTGCTCACCTGGTGGGCCCCCTATGGTACTTATTGGCTCCAATATTCTTCATATATTCCATAAAAATTCTCCGTAAAGTTTCAGCTTGTTTGGAGTTGTGCAGAATAGGTAGCCCGACGTAGCTTTTCCAGGTCCATATTTCCAGGTGCCGGAATTCTCCCTCTTTGTATGTACCTTGCATATTATGAGAGAAAAGGCATTAGAATTACTCCAAAAATCATTATTATGCATAAAAACATCATAAATAACAGTAGGAAACATGATGCAAAATGGACGTTTCAACTCCCCCAATCTTAGACCTTGCTTGTCCTCAAGCGAAAACCGAAATCGAAAAACATGTCCACATGCTTAGAGAGAGGTGTCGATAAAAACAAAATACGGACATAGAAGCATCATGTAGATTATTATAAAACCAACAAACTATGTTCTTGGTCAACTTTGCAACTACAGTTCATCATCTTTTCTGGAAGGGTCACGTATAGGAGCCTTTAGGCAAGTCCACATACTCAACCATCATGTAGTCTTCTATGATTGCTAACACTCACCGCATACACACGAGCAAAACGTTTCAACCGGACACAGAAAGATAGGGGCTTATAGTTTCGCCTCCTAACGTATTCACCTCAAGGGTGATGTCAACAATAATAACTCATGCCACCCATATTCAACTGGACATATGTGCCTAGATATTTCCTCACCACATGATGCTTGCCAAAGGAGAAAAGTAAAAAGGAATAGAGAGAAAAACTTTGACTCTTGCATAAAAGTAAAGACATAAAAGTAAAAGATAGGCCCTTCGCAGAGGGAAGCAAAGGTTGCCATGCACTTATTTGTTTGTATGCTCAACCCCTTAGTGCAAAAGAACGTCACGTTGTATTGCCCCTTGTGATGGCAACCTTTATTATGCAGTATGTCGCTTTTATTCTTCACCATCACAAGTTCGTACAATGCTCAATTTTCTCTTACACTAAATGATCTCACACTTTTAGAAGCAATTTTTATTGCCTTATTGCACCGATGACAACTTACTTGAGGGATCTTGCTCAATCCCTAGATAGGTATGGTGGACTCTTGAAAATGAGATTTGGATTCAAGGGTTTTTGGATGCACAAGTAGTATCTCTACTTAGTGCATAAGTTTTGGCTAGCAAAGATAGGGGGCAAGCACCACATGTTAAAGGATCTATGACAATATAACTCCTATGTGAATGTGAACAAACATAAATCATTAAGTTGTCTTCCTTGTCCAACGTCAACAATTTTGGCATATAATATTTTGATGGGGGCTCACAATCACAAAATATTTCCAGGATAGTGTATTTATATGTGAATCTTCTCTTCCCTTATTAATTCTTTCATGAATTGCATCATTGACCAATGCTATGTTTGTCAATCTCTAATAAAATTTCCTACTTATACTTTTCCTTATGTGGTGTCATCACCCACCATAAGATAATCATATGATCTTTTTCATTTATTTCCTTTCTTTTTATTGCAACATGAAAGTAAAGAAAGCAAAAACTCAAACTAAACTTTATTATATATCTCGCACACGATTACAAGGATAGATCACTAAGCAAAATCTCGAAAAGAAAGGATCGAACTAAATTTTTATTCATCTAAAGCAAAAGATAACTATGGATCGAACTAAGATAAGTAAAGGCAAAAGATAGTGGAGGTGATACCATACCGGGGCACCTCCCCCAAGCTTGGCGGAAGCCAAGAGGAGTGCCCATACCCGATACTCAATTCTCTTTTGGTGATGAAGAAGAAGGTGTTGGTGATGAAGAAGAGATCTTGTCCTCGGGTTTCCATGGAAGAGGTCCACCATCATAAGAGGAGGAGTGAGTCTCACGGGTCCTGCAATCGGCAGCCAAACTCATACCTTTAAACCTCGCCTCATATTCAAAGACTTGGTTTTGGAGATCGTAGATCTGGCTTTGGAGGAAGTTGATTTGCTCGTTGAGGGTGAAGACGATGTCCTTCATGGACTTGCCATCCACCTTGAGATCATGGGTAAGGTCCATGATCATGAGGTGATTGGCGTTGAGTCCACGTTCCACCATCCCCTTGCACCGGAAGACTTCCTGCTCCATACACTACTAGGGAAAACCCTAGTAGTAGCGCGGGTTTTGAGGCTATCAGCAGCGCGGGCAGCCACGCTACCAATAAGGCGCTACAGCTAACTGTTAGTAGTAGCGCATTCTGTACCCGTGCTACTACTATGGACTATATCAGCAGCGGGTTTCCTTAGCGCGCTACTATTAATTAGCTGTAGCGATTTCCTGGCCCCGCGCTACTACTATATCTTCCATCATTTCCCCCTGCTTCCTACCCCGTTTCAGCTTCAATAAACTGCAATTTCCAGATACTAGGTACTACTAGATATCAATTTCATAAAGCATTATAGGTACTAGGTAGTACTCCCTCGGTTCCAAATTACTCGTCGTGGTTTTAGTTCAAATTTGAACTAAAACCACGACGAGTAATTTGGAACGGAGGGAGTACTAGATAACAATTTCATATATACTGAACATGCATCCTCAAGCAGTACAATGTGATCATCATATGTAGTTCTAGATGATATTGACAACGATCATCATATGTAGTTCTACATGATATCGACGACGATCATCATATGTAGTTCTAGATGATATAGCCACACACACATATGTAGTTCTAGATGATATCGACGACGATCATCATCCTCAAGCCTGGGCGGTGGGTGTTCCTGATAGTAATTAGGATGGCCTATCCAACACGAAGATTCTTGCCAACGAGGAATCTCTTCCACCCAACCGAGTTTAAGTGTGTGCGACCGCCAGTGTCCATGCGGTAAGTACAGGTGGTGACGGAGCCCCTCGCGGTAAGGCGTAGTCCAGCTGAGCCTTCTTCATCAGGCTCGATACCACAACTCACACATAGGTTCTTTGGCAATTTCTGAATAAGAAAAACATATCAATTAATAAATAGCCTCGCACATACTCTTCCAAATATATTTCTATTAAGTCTAGATTTCTCCACTATCAAAAGACACAGTAATATGCAGTTGTACTAACTAATCATGAATTCTACTAATAAGTATATATGGATTATCTACACTATTAATAGTTCCTTGGATTCTACACTAATAAGCATGTGATCAGACTCTACACTAAAGAATATCATCGACTAGATTCCACAAAGCATTTGTAAGTATAACAATGAAGCATATATATATATCATCAAATTACTACAGTCAGTACGTATAACATACCATTTCATGCCGATCAACCATGGTACTTGTCAGGCGGGTCACGAATGGCACCCCGACAAAGTCATCACGTGGCGGAATTATGTCCCATAGGTTGCACACCTCCTCCTCGCTTAGCCTCATTCTTTGAGCTACGATGGCTTCATGAAGTGGGTTCTCATCATCTTCATCGAGTGGGTCCTCATTATCTTCATCATCTTCATCGAGTGGGTCCTCATTATCTTCATCATCTTCGTCATCTTCATCATCTTCCACCAGGTTGAGATAAATGACAGCCAGCTTGGGTCTTTCTGCTCTGAAGGAGAAGCTGATCAACTCACCACCAGTAAGACGCATGCGGGCAAGGAAATGGGCCCATCCATCTCCTCCAATCTGCGACATATTGCGTCCTTTCTCGACCTCCATAGTGTACGGCCCCCCAGGAGCCTCAAATGTCATAGTGTCTCCTGTCAGCTTGTTGAATTTCAACCTCACATTGCATGGGACGATCTGTGTAAAAAAACAAAATGACACAATGCAGTAATGCCAACACTAAAAATAAAATAGTTGTTACATTTCATCTAATTTCTTACCGCTGCATGACGAAAACTCGGCTGGAAGTAGATGCCGAACAGCTTGCCAGTTGTAAGGCTGCTGGCGCACCTTGACTTGCATAGTCGACATAGTGGTGGTGGTGGTGGCGCCATTTTCCTAAAGCAATATGAGCAAAGGATTAACGATTCACTTCACAGGAAAGAAAAATAGTAGCATGTGATATTTTTGGTTCTTCCGCGAGAAGCAATTTTATGGACAAAGCATTTCGGTGGCACCTATTGCCTAAGATAATTGATTAAAAAACAAGTGGAAAATTTAACTAAATTGGCACCTACATTTTGCCAAAAAATAACTTATTACAAAAAAAACAAAAGCATCTACCTATCCATGTACAGAAAAAATAACAATAAAATGGTGCATACTAAATCAACTAAATCAACTAGCCTACTAAATCCACTAGCATACTAAATCAACTAAATCAAAATGTTCTAAATCAACTAAATAAACTAGCCTACTAAATAAACTAGCCTACTAAATCAACTAAATCAAAATGTTCTAAATCAACTAAATCAACTAGCATACTAAATCAACTAAATCAAAATGTTCTAAATCAACTAACCTACTAAATCAACTAGCCTACTAAATCAAAATGTAGCAGGGAGGAGGGGTTGTGGATGGAGGAGGGAGGAGGGAGAAGGAGGAGCGACTCGAGGAGGGCGAAGAGAGTAGGACGGAGGAGGAAGACGGAGCGAGGAGGGGCCGGCCGGCGGCGAGTGGAGGGAGGACAGAGGAGGAAGGCGGAGCGAGGAGGGGGCGGCCAGCGGCGACTGGAGGGAGGACGGAGGAGGATGCCGGTACCGAGTCCAGCGAGGAGGAGGAGGTGACGGCGGCGCAGATCGGAGGAGGGGCGATGGGGGAGGACCGGCGTGGGTGAGGGGGAGATCGAGTGAGTGTGAGTGTGGATCGGATAGATCTAGAGGAGAGGGGGGAGATGGAATGGCTTAGCAGTAGTGCACTATAGCAAAAGGCGCTACTGCTAAACGACCTAGCAGTAGCGCCTTTCACAAAGAATGCGCTACTGCTATGTGTCAGCATGTAAAAATAGACATCAAAAATACATTGATCATCAATGATCTTTTTGTGTACAATCTGATTTGTCAATATGAGTCCTCACCAGTTTAGGAACTGGTGAAGACTCATATTGCGGCCACAAATTCTACACATAGAGTTCAATGAAGACCAAGTGCTTGTGAAAGTTTGAGAAGTAACATATTTAAGGTGGTACAAACTCCCTTCACGGAGCGAGGTGGGACTAAATTTTTTAGTAAACTTAGCAGTAGCGGTTATTGCGCAAACGCGCTACTGCTATGATCCGTAGCAGTAGCGCTCTTCATATTAACGCGCTGCTGCTAGAACTAGCCTCGCGGCGGCGTCATGGCAATTATAGCAGTAGCGCACCTTAGACCGGGCGCACTACTGATACATTTATTTCAGCAGCGGGTTTTGTGCGCACGTGCTACTGCTAGTTAGCAGCAGCGCCTTATTTTAAAGCGCGCTGCTGGTAAGATTCTGTGTATAGGCTTTTCCCTAGTAGTGATAGCTTCAAGCCTGGCCTCCACGGTTCCCGTCCCCTTTGGGCCTTGCACACCGCGGATGTGCAGCACCCCCTCATGCATCTGGATGACCTGAGAGTGCTACACCACCTCCCGCAAATATAGGTTGATGATGTTCTTGAAGAATTTGTCCTTGGAGGAGCTTGAAGCGACCATGGTAGATGAGATCTGACAGAAAACAACAAGGAAAAGAAAACAGAAGATTTCTCTACGATACAGTGGTCAATAGGTTCGGGGGGCATATAAAGATTCTTTTTATCTTGGGAGACAAGCAAATTGTAGAAAAATGGAGTCCGGAATGTACCCGAGGTGGGCACAACTCACCTGGGCGCGCCTGGCTTGCCAGGCGCGCCCTGGTGTCTTTTGCCCACCAGGGTGACCTTCCTGGTTGTTTCTTATTTTCCTAATTTTTGTTATATTCCAAAACTGACAAAAAATATTTTTGCAGATTTTTCGGAGTCCGTTTACTTACCGTATCACATACCTCCCTTTTTTCACGATTCTGGAGTGTTCCGGAAGGACTCTTTTATGTGTTCTTTCGGTGTCAAAGCTTGGATAATATTACTTTCAACATTAATGGGCATACCTAAGATATAATGTTTTATTCGTTTCCCATTAACAACCTTCGGGTTAGTACCTTCGGCATTATTTATTTTGATAGCTCCAGACCGATAAACCTCCTCGATAACATAGGGTCCTTCCCATTTGGAGAGGAGCTTTCCTGCAAAGAATCTAAAATGAGAGTTGTACAAAAGAACATATTCTCCAACTTTAAACTCATGCTTTTGGATTCTTTTATCATGCCATCTTTTAAATTTTCTTTAAATAACTTGGCATTTTCATAAGCTTGGGTTCTCCATTCATCTAATGAGCTAATATCAAATAACCTCTTTTCACCGGCAAGTTTGAAATCATAGTTGAGTTCTTTAATTGCCGAATATGCTTTATGTTCTAACTCGAGAGGCAATTGACAAGCTTTTTCATAAACCATTTTATAAGGGGACATACCCATAGGATTTTTGTATGCTGTTCTATAAGCCCAAAGTGCATCATATAATTTCATAGACCAATTCTTCCGGGGCCTATTAACAGTCTTTTGCAAAATTAATTTTATTTCTCTATTGCTATGTTCAACTTGACCACTAGACTGAGGATGATAGGGTGATGCAATTCTATGGTTAACATCATACTTGGCAAGCATTTTACGGAAAGCACCATGAATAAAGTGTGAACCACCATCAGTCATTAAATATCTAGGTGCTCCAAACCTTGGGAAAATAACTTCCTTAAGCATTTTAATAGAGGTGTTGTGATCAGCACTACTGGTTCGAATAGCTTCTACCCACTCAGTAACATAATCAACAGCATCCAAAATATGTGTATATCCAATAGAGGAAGAAAAAGGTCCCATGTAATCAAATCCCCAAACATCAAATGGTTCAACAGCAAGTGAATAATTCATAGGCATTTCTTGACGCTTACCGATATTACCTATTCTTTGACATTTGTCACAAGATAAGACGAACTTACGGGCATCCTTGAAGAGAGTAGGCCAATAAAATCCAGATTGAAATACCTTGCGAGCAGTTCTGTCTCCAGCATGATGCCCTCCATAAGCTTCGGAGTGACATTTCCGTAGGATTTGTCCCTGTTCATGCCCAGGTACACAAGATCTGATAATACCATCTACTCCTTCTTTATAAAGATGTGGGTCATCCCAAAAGTAGTGTCTTAAACCATAGAAGTATTTTTTTTCTTTTGTTGATATGTAAATCTAGGTGGTAAATATTTAGCAACGATGTAATTAGCATAGTCAGCATACCAAGCAGTGTTATGAGAAACATTTATTGCACCTAACTGCTCATCAGGAAAACTATCATCAATAGGTAGTGGGTCATCAAGCACATTTTCAAGCCTAGACAAGTTATCAGCTACGGGGTTCTCGGCTCCTTTTCTATCAGTGATATGTAAATCAAATTCTTGTAGCAAGAGAACCCATCGAATAAGTCTAGGTTTAGCATCTTTCTTTTCCATAAGATGTTTTATAGCAGCATGATCGGTGTGAACAATTACTTTCGGATCAACAATTTAAGATCTAAATTTATCACAAGCAAGCACCACTGCTAGGAATTCTTTTTCAGTAGTAGCATAATTTCGTTGAGCACTGTCTAGAGTTTTACTAGCATAATGAATAACATTCAGTTTCTTATCAACTCTTTGTCCTAGAACAGCACCAACAGCATAATCACTAGCATCACACATAATTTCAATAGGCAAGTTCAAATCAGGTGGTTGAACTACACGTGCAGAAATTAAGGCTTTCTTGAGTGTTTCGAAGGCTTCTAAACAATCATCATCAAAGATAAAAGGAACATCCTTTTACAAAAGATTCGTAAGAGGCCTAGAAATTTTAGAAAAGTCTTTGATAAATCTCCTATAGAAACCAGCATGACCTAGGAAACTATGAATACCTTTGATATCTTTAGGACATGGCATTTTCTCAATTGCATCAACCTTAGCTTTGTCCACTTCAATACCTCTTTTAGAAATTTTATGGCCCAAAACAATACCTTCATTAACCATAAAGTGGCACTTCTCCCAATTCAAGACAAGATTTGTTTGCTCGCATCTCTGCAAAACTCGATCAAGATTTCTTAAACAATCATCAAAAGACTTCCCATAAACAGAGAAGTCATCCATGAAAACCTCAACAATCTTTTCACAAAAATCAGAGAATATAGTAGTCATACATCTTTGAAAGCTAGCAGGTGCATTGCATAAACCAAAAGGCATACGTCTATAAGCATAAGTTCCAAAGGGACAAGTGAAAGTGGTCTTTTCTTGATCAGGTTGAGAAACAAGTATTTGTGAAAAACCAGAATATCCATCAAGGAAGCAAAAATGTGTGTGCTTGGATAATCTTTCTAGCATATTATCGATAAAAGGTAGAGGGTAATGATCTTTTCTAGTTGCTTTGTTTAATTTTCTAAAATCAATTACCATTCTATAGCCTATAACAATTCTTTGTGGAATAAGTTCATTCTTATCATTAGGAACAACGGTAATACCTCCTTTCTTAGGGACACAATGAATAGGACTTACCCATCTACTATCAGCTATAGTATAGATTATACCTGCTTCCAGAAGTTCTAATATTTCTGTTCTTACCACTTCCTTCATTTTCGGATTTAACCGACGTTGGTGATCAACAACGGGTTTAGCATCAGGTTCCATATTAATCTTGTGCTGACATTGAGTGGAACTAATGCCCTTTAAATCATCAAGAGTATATCCAATAGCAGCTCGGTGCTTCCTTAGAACTTTCAATAATCTTTCTTCTTCATGTTCTAAAAGGTTAGCACTAATATTAACAGGATATATCTTCTTTTCATCAAGATAAGCATATTTCAAAGTGTCTGGCAGTTGTTTTAATTCAAACACAGGATCACCTTTAGGTGGAGGAGGACCTCCTAGAGTTTCAATAGGCAAATTGTGTTTAAGCAGAGGACGTTGTTCAAAGAAAATATTATCTATTTCATTTCTTTCATGCATATGTAAATCATTTTCATGGTCTAACAAATATTGTTCTAGTGGATCAGTAGGTGGCATAACAATAGAAGCAAGACCAATTATTTCATCCTTACTAGACAATTCTTTTTCATGAAGCTTTCTACTAAACTTGGAAAAATTAAACTCATGAGACTCACCACCAAAACTAACACCGACAGTTTGTTTCTCACAGTCTATTTTAGCATTAACGGTGTTCAAGAAAGGTCTACCAAAGATAATGGGACAAAAGTCATTGCTACGTCTAGAGCTTGCATTGGTTTTCCCCGAAGAGGAGAGGATGATGCAGCAGAGTAGCGTAAGTATTTCCCTCAGTTTTTGAGAACCAAGGTATCAATCCAGTAGGAGGCCACGCGCAAGTCCCTCGTACCTACACAAAGCAAATAACTCCTCGCAACCAACGCGAATAGGGGTTGTCAATCCCTTCACGGTCACTTACGAGAGTGAGATCTGATAGAGATGATAGATAATATTTTTGGTATTTTTTTGGTATAAAGATGCAAAGTAAAATAATAGGCAAAGTAAATAGCAAAGCAATAATAAAGCGTAGGAAGATTAATATGATGGAAATAGACCCGGGAGCCATAGGTTTCACTAGTGGCTTCTCTCAAGAGCATAAGTATTTTACGGTGGGTGAACGAATTATTGTTGAGCAATTGACAGAATTGAGCATAGTTATGAGAATATCTAGGTATGATCATGTATATAGGCATCACGTCCGAGACAAGTAGACCGACTCCTGCCTGCTCTACTACTATTACTCCACTCATCGACCGCTATCCAGCATGCATCTAGAGTATTAAGTTAATGAAAACAGAGTAACGCCTTAAGCAAGATGACATGATGTAGAGGAATAAATTCATGCAATATGATAAATACCCCATCTTGTTATCCTCGATGGCAACAATACAATACGTGCCTTGCGACCCTTTCTGTCACTGGGTAAGGACACCGCAAGATCGAACCCAAAGCTAAGCACTCTCCCATTGCAAGAACTACCAATCTAGTTGGCCAAACCAAACGGATAATTCGAAGAGACTTGCAAAGATAACTCAATCATGCATAAAAGAATTCAGAGAAGATTCAAATATTGCTCATAGATAATCTTGATCATAAACCCACAATTCATCGATCTCAACAAACACACCGCAAAAAGAAGATTACATGGAATAGATCTCCACGAGAGAGGGGGAGAACATTGTATTGAGATCCAAAAAGAGAGAAGAAGCCATCTAGCTACTAGCTATGGACCCGAAGGTCTGAAGTAAACTACTCACACTTCATCGAAGAGGCTATGGTGATGATGTAGAAGCCCTCCATGGTGGAATCCCCTGCCGGCGGAGCTCCAGAACAGGCCCCAAGATGGAATCTCGTGGATAAAGAAAGTTGCGGCAGTGGAATTAGGTTTTTGGCTCCGTATCTGATCTGTCGGGGATACGTAGGTATATATAGGAGGAAGGAGTACGTCAGTGGAGCTTCGGGGGGCCCACGAGGCAGGGGGCGCGCCCTCCACCCTCGTGGCCGCCTCCCTCCTTTCTTGACCGAGGGTCCAAGTCTCCTGGATCTTATCTGATGAGAAAATCACGTTCCTGAAGATTTCATTCCGTTTGGACTCCGTTTGATATTCCGTTTCTTCGAAACACTAAAATAGGCAAAAAAACAGCAATTCTGGGTTGGGCCTCCGATTAGTAGGTTAGTCCCAAAAGTAATATAAAAATGGAAAATAAAGCCCAATATAGTCCAAAACAATAGATAATATAGCATGGAGCAATCAAAAATTATAGATACATTGGAGACGTATCAGGCATCCCCAAGCTTAATTCCTGCTCGTCCTCGAGTAGGTAAATGATAAAAAAAGAATTTTTGATGCGGAGTGCTACTTGGCATAATTTCAATGTAACTCTTCTTAATTGTGGTATGAATATTCAGATCCGAAAGATTCAAGACAAAAGTTCATATTGACATAAGAAATAATAATACTTCAAGCATACTAATAAAAGCAATCTTGTCTTCTCAAAATAACATGGCAAAAGAAAGTTCATCCCTACAAAATCATATAGTTAGGCTATGCTTCATTTTCGTCACACAAAGATGTTCCCAACTTCTATACCCCCGATGACAAGCCAAGCAATTGTTTCATACTTAAATAATCTCAAACTTTTTCAACTTTCACGCAATACATGAGCGTGAGCCATGGATATAGCACTATGGGTGGAATAGAATATGATGATGGGGATTGTGTGGAGAAGACAAAAAAAAGTCTCACATTGATGAGGATAATCAACGGGCTATGGAGATGCCCATCAATTGATGTCAACATGAGGAGTAGGGATTGCCATGCAACGGATGCACTAGAGCTATAAGTGTATGAAAGCTCAAACTGAAACTAAGTGGGTGTGCATCCAACTTGCTTGCTCATGAAGACCTAGGGCATTTGAGGAAGCCCATCGTTGGAATATACAAGCCAAGTTCTATAATGAAAATTCCCACTAGTATATGAAAGTGATAACTCAAGAGACTCTCTATATGAAGAACATGGTGCTACTTTGAAGCACAAGTGTGGTAAAAGGATAGTAACATTGCCCCTTCTCTCCTTTTCTCTCTTTTTTTTTCTTTTTTTTGGGCCTTCTCTCTTTTTTTGGCCTTTCTCTTTTTTTTTATTTTTTCGTCCGGAGTCTCATCCCGACTTGTGGGGGAATCATAGTCTCCAACATCCTTTCCTCACTGGGGCAATGCTCTAATAATGATGATCATCACACTTTTATTTACTTACAACTCAATAATACAACTCGATGTCTAGAACAAAGATATGACTCTATATGAATGCCTCCGGCGGTGTACCGGGATGGTGCAATGAATCAAGAGTGACATGTATGAAAATTATGCATGGTAGCTTTGCCACAAATACGATGTCAACTACATGATCATGCAATGGCAATATGACAAAAGTAAAGTATGTCATGATGATGATGAACGGAACGGTGGAAAGTTGCATGGTAATATATCTCGGAATGGCTATGGAAATGCCATAATAGGTAGGTATGGTGGCTATTTTGAGGAAGATATAAGGAGGTTTATGTGTGATAGAGCGTATCGTATCGCGGGGTTTGGATGCACCGGCGGAGTTTGCACCAACTCTCAAGGTGAGAAAGGGCAATGCACAGTACCGAAGAGGCTAGCAATGGTGGAAAGGTAAAAGTGCGTATAATCCATGGACTCAACATTAGTCAAAAAGAACTCATATACTTATTGCAAAAATTTAGAAGTCATCAAAAATCAAGTACTACATGCATGCTCCTAGGGGGATAGATTGGTAGGAAAAGACCATCGCTCGTCCCCGACCGCCACTCATAAGGATGCACAAGCCAGGTACACTACATGTTTCAAATTTGTTGCACAACTTTAACCATACGTGCATGCTACGGGACTTGCTAACTTTAACACAAGCATTCTTTAAATTCATAATCACCCAACTAGCATGACTTTAATATCACTACCTCCATATCTCAAAACAATTATCAAGCATCAAACTTTTCTTAGTATTCAACGCACTCAAAAGAAAGATTTACAAATCTTGAATACCAAGCATATTATTATTTTTAGCAAATTACCATGCTATTTAAGACTCTCAAAATAATCTAAGTGAAGCATGAGAGATCAAAGGTTTCTTTAAAACAAATCCACCACCGTGCTCTAAAAGATATAAGTGAAGCACTAGAGCAAAACTATAAAGCTCAAAAGATATAAGTGAAGCACATAGAGTATTCTAACAAATTCCAATTCATGTATGGCTCTCTCAAAAGGTGTGTACAGCAAGGATGATTGTGGTAGACTAAAAATCAAAGACGCAAATAATACAAGACGCTCCAAGCAAAACACATATCATGTGGTGAATAAAAATATAGCTCCAAGTAAAGTTACCGATGGAAGTGGACGAAAGAGGGGATGCCTTCCGGGGCATCCCCAAGCTTTGACTTTTTGGTGTCCTTGGATTATCTTGTGGGTGCCATGGGCATCACCATGCTTAGGCTCTTGCCACTCCTTGTTCCATAATCCATCAAAAGAATTTCACCCAAAACTTGAAAACTTCACAACACAAAACTCAACAGAAATCTCGTGAGCTCCGTTAGCGAAAGAAAACAAAAGACCACTTCAAGGTACTGTAATGAAATCATTATTTATTTATATTGGTGTTAAACCTACTGTATTCCAACTTCTCTATGGATTATAAACTATTTTACTAGCCATAGATTCATCAAAATAAGCAAACAACACACGAAAAACAGAATCTGTCAAAAACAGAACAGTCTGTAGTAATATGTAACTAACGCAAACTTCTGGAACTCCAAAACTTCTACCAAAATAGGAAGACCTGGGCAATTTGTTTATTGATCAGCAGCAATTGGAATCACTATTTTATCACGTTCTGGTGATTTCTAACAATTGTTTTCGTGAACAGAAAGTTTCTGGAAATTACAGCAAGATCAAATAACTATTATCCAAGAAGATCCTATAGGTTTAAATTGGCACAAACACTAATTAAAACATAAAACCACATCTAAACAGAAGGTAGATGGATTATTTATTACTAAGCAGCAAGGAAAAATATTGGGTTGTCTCCCAACAAGCGCTTTTCTTTAAAGCCTTTTTAGCTAGGCATTGATAATTTTAATGATGCTCACATGAAAGACAAGAATTGAAGCACAAAGAGAGCATCATAAAACACGTGACAAACACATCTAAGTCTAACATACTTCCTATCATAGGCATCTTATATAAAAACAAATTATCATAGCAATCAAAAACTAGCATATGCAAGGAAGCGGAAAGGAACAATAGCAATCTCAACATAAGGAGAGGTAATTTAGCAACATGAAAATTTCTATAACCATATTTTCCTCTCTCATAATAATTACATGTAGGATCATAAGAAAATTCAATAATATAGCTATCACATAACATATTCTCAACACGATCCACATGCATGCGAAGTTGACACTCTTCCAAAATAGTGGGATTATCATGAACTAAAGTCATGATTTCTCCAAGCCCACTTTTATCAAAAATTTCATAAGATTGAATATTATCCAAATATGTGGGATCTAAAGTCGACACTCTTCCAAACCCACTTTCAATATTATTGCAAACATTATTATCAATCTCATATTCATCATGGGGCTTAAATAAATTTTCAAGATCGTAAGAAGAATCACCCCAATCATGATCATTGCAACAAGTAGTAGACATAGCAAAACTAGCATCCCCAAGCTTAGGGTTTTGAATAATATTAGCACAATTGACATCAAGATAATTTGTAATAAAATCATTGTAATCATGCTTTTTATTCAAAGATCTATCGTGAAGCACTTCATCACAATTTTTAGATTTACGGATTTCAGGCAAAAGCTTATAAAGATAATCTAGTGCGTTCAAATCACTAGGAATTGGTTCATCATAATTGGATCTCTTAAAAATATTGGCAAGCGGATGAGGATCCATAGATATTAGCTTCTCTGTTTAGGAATAAATACTCAACTATTTCGACCAAGCGAGAAAACGAGCCAAGAAACACATAAAGGCGAACAGAAAAGAGAGGGCGAATAAAACGGCAAGGGTGAAGTGGGGGAGAGGAAAACGAGAGGCAAATGGCAAATAATGTAATGCGGGAGATAAGGGATTGTGATAGGTACTTGGTATGCTGACTTTTGCGTAGACTCCCCGGCAACGGCGCCAGAAATCCTTCTTGCTACCTCTTGAGCTTGCGTTGGTTTTCCCCGAAGAGGAGAGGATGATGCAGCAGAGTAGCGTAAGTATTTCCCTCAGTTTTTGAGAACCAAGGTATCAATCCAGTAGGAGGCCACGCGCAAGTCCCTCGTACCTACACAAAGCAAATAACTCCTCGCAACCAACGCGAATAGGGGTTGTCAATCCCTTCACGGTCACTTACGAGAGTGAGATCTGATAGAGATGATAGATAATATTTTTGGTATTTTTTGGTATAAAGATGCAAAGTAAAATAAAAGGCAAAGTAAAGAGCAAAGCAATAATAAAGCGTAGGAAGATTAATATGATGAAATAGACCCGGGGGCCATAGATTTCACTAGTGGCTTCTCTCAAGAGCATAAGTATTTTACGGTGGGTGAACGAATTACTGTTGAGCAATTGACAGAATTGAGCATAGTTATGAGAATATCTAGGTATGATCATGTATATAGGCATCACGTCCGAGACAAGTAGACCGACTCCTGCCTGCATCTACTACTATTACTCCACTCATCGACCGCTATCCAGCATGCATCTAGAGTATTAAGTTAATGAAAACAGAGTAACGCCTTAAGCAAGATGACATGATGTAGAGGAATAAATTCATGCAATATGATAAATACCCCATCTTGTTATCCTCGATGGCAACAATACAATACGTGCCTTGCAACCCTTTCTGTCACTGGGTAAGGACACCGCAAGATCGAACCCAAAGCTAACACTTCTCCCATTGCAAGAACTACCAATCTAGTTGGCCAAACCAAACGGATAATTCGAAGAGACTTGCAAAGATAACTCAATCATACATAAAAGAATTCAGAGAAGATTCAAATATTGCTCATAGATAATCTTGATCATAAACCCACAATTCATCGGTCTCAACAAACACACCGCAAAAAGAAGATTACATCGAATAGATCTCCACGAGAGAGGGGGAGAACATTGTATTGAGATCCAAAAAGAGAGAAGAAGCCATCTAGCTACTAGCTATGGACCCGAAGGTCTGAAGTAAACTACTCACACTTCATCGAAGAGGCTATGGTGATGATGTAGAAGCCCTCCATGGTGGAATCCCCTGCCGGCGGAGCTCCAGAACAGGCCCCAAGATGGAATCTCGTGGATAAAGAAAGTTGCGGCAGTGGAATTAGGTTTTTGGCTCCGTATCTGATCTGTCGGGGGTACGTAGGTATATATAGGAGGAAGGAGTACGTCAGTGGAGCTTCGGGGGGCCCACGAGGCAGGGGGCGCGCCCTCCACCCTCGTGGCCGCCTCCCTCCTTCCTTGACCGAGGGTCCAAGTCTCCTGGATCTTATCTAATGAGAAAATCACATTCCCGAAGATTTCATTCCGTTTGGACTCTGTTTGATATTGCGTTTCTTCGAAACACTGAAATAGGCAAAAAAACAGCAATTCTAGGCTGGGCCTCCGATTAATTGGTTAGTCCCAAAAGTAATATAAAAGTGGAAAATAAAGCCCAATATAGTCCAAAACAATAGATAATATAGCATGGAGCAATCAAAAATTATAGATACGTTGGAGACGTATCAGTCATCTTGTGGGGAACCAAGAACAAGAAAATCAGTAGGGTATTTTATTTTCCCACGCAAGACTTCAACATCTCTAACAATCCCTATTGGTGAACTGGTGTATCTATTAGCAAGTTTAATAGTAACATCTATGTCTTCTATCTCAGCGGGTGCTATGTCATTCATAATTTCTTGATATAAGGTAAAGGGAATAGCACTCACGCTAGCACCTATGTCGCATAAACCATGATAACAGTGATCCCCTATTTTAATTGAGACAATAGGCATGCCAACAACAGGTCTATGTTTATCCTTTTTATCGGGTTTGGCAATTCTAGCAGCTTCTTCACAGAAGTAAATAACATGCCCATCGATATTTTCTTCCAAGAGATCCTTAACCATAGAAACACTAGGTTCTACTTTAATTTGTTCATCAGGTTTAGGTGTTCTAATATAACTTTTGTTGACCACAATTGAAACTTTAGCATGTTCGTTTGTCCTAACAGGGAAAGGTGGTTTCTCAATATAAGCAGTAGGAACAACTGGATCAACATTATAAATTATGGTTTCCTCTTTAGCAGGTACCGGTTCTTTAATTTCTTCTTTAATAGGTGGTGATATTTAAACCACTTCTCTTTAGGGAGATCAACATGAGTAGCAAATGATTCACAAAAGGTGGCTACTATCTCAGAGTCAAGTCCATATTTAGTGCTGAACTTTAGAAAAGCATCGGTATTCATAAATGATTTAACACAATCATACTTAAGCTTAATACCTGACTCTTTACCTTCGACGAGTTCCCAATCTTCAGAGTTGCGTTTAACTCTTTACAAAAGATCCCACCAGAATTCAATAGTCTTCTTTATAAAATAACCAGCACAAGAAGTATCAAACATGGATCGATCATTATGAGAAAGCCGAGCATAAAAATTCTGGATAATAATTTCTCTTGAGAGCTCATGATTGGGGCATGAATATAACATTGACTTAATCCTCCCCAAGCTAAAGTGGTACTTTCTCCTTCACGGGGCCAAAAATTATATATGTAATTCCGATCACGATGAACTATATGCATAGGATATTTTTTTGGTGAAACTCCAATTTCAATCGATTCCAATTCCAAGATCCATATCATCGCATAGCCTATACCATGCCAATGCTTTTCCCTTCAAAGATAAAGGGAAACCCTTCTTCTTAACTTCATCTCCGGGTAAACCTGCAAGCTTAAACAATCCACAAATTTGTTCCACATATATCAACTGCATATCAGGATGTTCAGTTCCATCTCCTGCATAAGGATTAGCTAGCAGTTGTTCTATCATACCCGAAGGGATTTCATATTCAATATTTTCAGTAGGTGCAGTAGGTTGAGGGGTAGCTAATTCTGGTTCCGGTCGAGGTGAAGATACCCCGAACAAACCCCTCAAAGGATTGTTTTCCATAGTAACAAGTGACAGTAAATTTCAGCACACTATATAAATGTTTCCTTACCAAAGGCGCTTCACTCCACGGCAATGGTGCCAGAAAATAGCCTTGATGACCCGCAAGTATATGTGATCAATTGTAGCTCTTTTCGATAAGAGTGTCGAACCCAACAAGGAGCGGAAGGAAATGACAAGTGGTTTTCAGCAAGGTAATGTCTGCAAGTGCTGAAATTGTAAGTAACAGAGTAGTTTGATAGCAAGATAATTTGTAATGAGCAAGTAACGATAATAGTAACAAAAGTGCAGCAAGATAGCCCAATCCTTTTGAGGCAAAGGGCAGGCCAAAATGGTCTCTTATAGTAAGCAAAGCGTTCTTGCGGGTACACGGGAATTTCAACTAGTCACTTTCATCATGTTGGTTCAATTTGTGTTCGCTAGTTTGATAATTTGATATGTGGGTGGACCGGTGCTTAGGTGTTGTTCTTACTTCAACAAACCTCCTAGCAAGCATCCGCAACTACGAGAAAAGTATTAAGAATAAATTCTAACCATAACATTAAACTTTTGGATCCAATCGGTCCCTTACGGAATAGCGCATAAACTAGGGTTTAAGCTTCTGTCACTCTCGCAACCCATCATCTAATAACTACTCCACAATGCATTCCCTTAGGCCCAAATATTATGAAGTGTCATGTAGTCGACGTTCACATGACACCACTAAGGGAATCACAACATACATATATACTATCAAAAGATCGAACACACATCAAGTTCACATGATTACTTGCAACATGATTCCCCCGTGACCTCAAGAACAAAAGTAACTACTCACAAATGATAATAATGCTCAAGATCAGACGGGTATTAAATAGCATATTGGATCTGAACATATAATCTTCCATGAAATAAACCATATAGTAATCAACTACAAGATGTAATCAACACTACTAGTCACCCACCAGGACCAATCTATAGTTCCGGTACAAAGATTGAACACAAGAGATGAACTAAGGTTTGAGATGAGAGGGTGTTGTTGAAGATGTTGATGGAGATTGCCCTCCCCAAGATGGGAGAGCTGTTGGTGATGATGATGACGATGATTTCCCCCTCTGGGAGGGAAGTTGCTCCGGCGGAATCGCTCTGCCGGAGAGCAAAAGTGCTCCTGCCGAAGTTCCGCCTCGAGATGGCGGCGCTCCGTCCCGAAAGTCCTCTCCTTATTTTTTCTAGGTCAAAATGACTTATATACCAGAAGATGGGCATCGGAGGTTGCCCTGTTGGGGAACGTAGTAATTTCAAAAAAATTCCTACGCACACGCAAGATCATTGTGATGCATAGCAACGAGAGGGGAGAGTGTGTCCACGTACCCTCGTAGACCGGAAGCGGAAGCATTAGCACAACACGGTTGATGTAGTCGTACGTCTTCACGATCCGACCGATCCAAGTACTGAACGCACGGCACCTCCGAGTTCACCACACGTTCAGCTTGATGACGTCCCGCGAGGTCCGATCCAGCAAAGCTTCGCCGGAGAGCTTCGTTAGCATGACGGCGTGATGATGATGCTACCGACACAGGGCTTCGCCTAAGCACCGCTACGATATGATCGAGGTGGATTATGGTGGAGGGGGGCACCGCACACGGCTGGGAGAGATCAATAGATCAACTTGTGTGTCTAGAGGTGCCCCCTGCCCCCGTATATAAAGGAGCAAGGGGGAGGCCGGCCGGCCCCTGTAGGGTGCACCAGGAGGAGGAGTCCTCCTCCTAGTTGGAGTAGGATCCCCTCTTTCCTACTCCTACTAGGAGGGGGAAAGGAAGGGGAGAGGGAGAAGGAAAGGCCCCCCCCCCCTCTCCTAGTCCAATTCGGACTAGAGGGGGAGGGGCGCGTCGCCTGCCCTAGGCCAGCCCTCTCTCTCTCCACTAAGGCCCACTATTTCTCCCGGGGGGTCCGGTAACCCTCCGGCACTCCGGTTTTCTCCAAAACCACCCGGAACACTTCCGGTGTCCGAATATAGTCATCCAATATATCGATCTTTACGTCTCGACCATTTTGAGACTCCTCGTCATGTCCGTGATCATATCCGGGACTCCGAACTACCTTCGGTACATCAAAACACAAAAACTCATTATACCGATCGTCGCCGAACTTTAAGCGTGCGGACCCCACGGGTTCGAGAACTATGTAGACATGACCGAGACACGTCTCCGGCCAATAACCAATAGCGGAACCTGGATGCTCATATTGGCTCCCACATATTCTACGAAGATCTTTATCGGTCAAACCGCATAACAACATACGTTGTTCCCTTTGTCATCGTTATATTACTTGCCCGAGATTCGATCGTCGGTATCTCAATACCTAGCTCAATCTCGTTACTGGTAAGTCTCTTTACTCGTTACGTAATGCATTGTCCTGCAACTAAATCATTAGTCACATTACTTGCAAGGCTTATTGTGATGTGCATTACCGAGTGGGCCCAGAGATACCTCTCCGACAATCGGAGTGACAAATCCTAATCTTGATCTATGCTAACTCAACAAGTACCATCGGAGACACCTGTAGAGCACCTTTATAATCACCCAGTTACGTTGTGACGTTTGCTAGCACACAAAGTGTTCCTCCCGTAATCGGGAGTTGCATATTCTCATAGTCATAGGAACATGTATAAGTCATGAAGAAAGCAATAGCAGTAAACTAAACGATCATGTGCTAAGCTAACGGAATGGGTCAAGACAATCACATCATTCTCCTAATGATGTGACCCCATTAATCAAATGACAACTCATGTCTATGGTTTGGGAAACTCAACCATCTTTGATTAACGAGCTAGTCAAGTAGAGGCATACTAGTGACACTATGTTTGTCTATGTATTCACACATGTATTATGTTTCCCGGTTAATAAAATTCTAGCATGAATAATAAACATTTATCATGATATGAGGAAATAAATAATAACTTTATTATTGCCTCTAGGGCATATTTCCTTCAGTCTCCCACTTGCACTAGAGTCAATAATCTAGATTACACAGTAATGATTCTAACACCCATGTAGTTTTGGTGTTGATCATGTTTTGCTCATGGAAGAGGCTTAGTCAACGGGTCTGCAACATTCAGATCCATATGTATCTTGCAAATCTCTATGTCTCCCACCTGGACTTGATCCCGGATGGAATTGAAGCGTCTCTTGATGTGCTTGGTTCTCTTGTGAAATCTGGATTCCTTTGCCAAGGCAATTGCACCAGTATTGTCACAAAAGATTTTCATCGGTCCCGATGCACTAGGTATGACACCTAGATCGGATATGAAATCCTTCATCCAGACTCCTTCATTTGCTGCTTCTGAAGCAGCTATGTACTCCGCTTCACACATAGATCCCGCCACGACGCTTTGTTTAGAACTGCACCAACTGACAGCTCCACCGTTCAATGTAAACACGTATCCGGTTTGCAATTTAGCATCGTCCGGATCAGTGTCAAAGCTTGCATCGACGTAACCATTTACGACTAGCTCTTTGTCACCTCCATAAACGAGAAACATATCCTTAGTCCTTTTCAGGTATTTTAGGATGTTCTTGACCGCTGTGCAGTGATCCACTCCTGGATTACTTTGGTACCTCCCTGTTAAGCTAATAGCAAGGCACACATCAGGTCTGGTACACAGCATTGTTGGAAATATGCCCTAGAGGCAATAATAAATAGGTTATTATTATATTTCCTTGTTCATGATAATCGTTTATTATCCATGCTAGAATTGTATTGATAGGAAACTCAGATACATGTGTGGATACATAGACAACACCATGTCCCTAGTAAGCCTCTAGTTGACTAGCTCGTTGATCAATAGATGGTTACGGTTTCCTGACCATGGACATTGGATGTCGTTGATAACGGGATCACATCATTAGGAGAATGATGTGATGGACAAGACCCAATCCTAAGCCTAGCACAAGATCGTGTAGTTCGTTTGCTCAGAGCTTTTCTAATGTCAAGTATCATTTCCTTAGACCATGAGATTGTGCAACTCCCGGATACCGTAGGAATGCTTTGGGTGTGCCAAACGTCACAACGTAACTGGGTGGCTATAAAGGTGCACTACGGGTATCTCCGAAAGTGTCTGTTGGGTTGGCACGAATCGAGACTGGGATTTGTCACTCCGTGTAAACGGAGAGGTATCTCTGGGCCCACTCGGTAGGACATCATCATAATGTGCATAGTGTGACCAAGGAGTTGATCACGGGATGATGTGAGTTACGGAACGAGTAAAGAGACTTGCCGGTAACGAGATTGAACAAGGTATAGGGATACCGACGATCGAATCTCGGGCAAGTAACATACCGATGGACAAAGGGAATTGCATACGGGATTGATTGAATCCCCGACATCGTGGTTCATCCGATGAGATCATTGTGGAACATGTGGGAGCCAACATGGGTATCCAGATCCCGCTGTTGGTTATTGACCGGAGAACGTCTCGGTCATGTCTGCATGGTTCCCGAACCCGTAGGGTCTACACACTTAAGGTTCGATGACGCTAGGGTTATAGGGAAAGTATGTACGTGGTTACCGAATGTTGTTCGGAGTCCCGGATGAGATCCCGGACGTCACGAGGAGTTCCGGAATGGTCCGGAGGTAAAGATTTATATATGGGAAGTCCTGTTTTGGTCACCGGAAAAGTTTCGGGTGAAATCGGTAATGTACCGGGACCACCGGGAGGGTCCCGGGGGTCCACCAAGTGGGGCCACCAGCCCCAGAAGGCTGCGTGGGCCAAGTGTGGGAGGGGACCAGCCCCAGGTGGGCTGGTGCACCCCCCCACCAAGGCCCAAGGCGCATGGGAGAGTGGGAGGGGGCAAACCCTAGGTCCAGATGGGCCTTAGGGCCCATCTAGTGGGGCGCCCCCCCTCTCCTCCCCTTGGCCGCCCCCCCTTGATGGGATCTAGGGCTGGCCGCCTCCTCTTGGGGGTGGAAACCCTAAGGGGGGCGCAGCCCCCTCCCCCCCTATATATAGTTGAGGTTTGGGCTGCCCAAGACACACGAAAACGTCTCCTTTTGGTGCAGCCCTATCCCTCTCCCTCCTCCTCCTCTCCCGCGGTGCTTGGCGAAGCCCTGCGGGATTGCCACGCTCCTCCACCACCACCATGCCGTCGTGTTGCTGCTGGATGGAGTCTTCCCCAACCTCTCCCTCTCTCCTTGCTGGATCAAGGCGTGGGAGACGTCACCGGGCTGCACGTGTGTTGAACGCGGAGGCACCGTACTTTCGGTGCTTAGATCGGAATCAACCGCGATCTGAATCGCTACGAGTACGACTCCCTCATCCGCGTTCTTGCAACGCTTCCGCATCGCGATCTACAAGGGTATGTAGATGCACTCCCCTTCCCTTCGTTGCTAGTAAACTCCATAGATTGATCTTGGTGATGCGTAGAAAATTTTGAATTTCTGCTACGTTCCCCAACAAGCATTGCATACATGATAGAGTCTATGGCTGAAGCATAGGGAACATCTTTCATTTCCTCTCTATCTTTTGCAGTGGTCGGGTATTGAGTCTGACTCAATTTCACACCTTGTAACACAGGCAAGAACCCTTTATTTGCTTGATCCATTTTGAACTTTTTTCAAAACTTTGTCAAGGTATGTGTTTTGTGAAAGTCCTATCAAGCGTCTTGATCTATCTCTATAGATCTTGATGCCCAATATGTAAGTAGCTTCACTGAGGTCTTTCATTGAAAAACTCTTATTCAAGTATCCTTTTATGCTATCCAGAAATTCTATATCATTTCCAATTAGCAATATGTCATCCACATATAATATCAGAAATGCTACAGAGCTCCCACTCACTTTCTTGTAAATACAGGCTTCTCCAAAAGTCTGTATAAATCCATATGCTTTGATCACACTATCAAAACGTTTATTCCAACTCCGAGAGGCTTGCACCAGTCCATAAATGGATCGCTGGAGCTTGCACACTTTGTTAGCTCCCTTTGGATCTACAAAACCTTCCGGTTGCATCATATACAACTCTTCTTCTAGAAATCCATTCAGGAATGCAGTTTTGACATCCATTTGCCAAATTTCATAATCATAAAATGCGGCAATTGCTAACATGATTCGGACAGACTTAAGCATCGCTACGGGTGAGAAAGTCTCATCGTAGTCAACCCCTTGAACTTGTCGAAAACCTTTCGCAACAAGTCGAGCTTTGTAGCCAGTAACATTACCGTCAGCGTCAGTCTTCTTCTTCAAGATCCATTTATTCTCTATGGCTTGCCCATCATCGGGAAAGTCAACCAAAGTCCACACTTTGTTCTCATACATGGATCCCATCTCAGATTTCATGGCCTCAAGCCATTTTGCGAAATATGGGCTCACCATCGCTTCTTCATAGTTCGTAGGTTCGCCTTGGTCAAGTAACATGACCTCCAGAATAGGATTACCGTACCACTCTGGTGCGGATCTTACTCTAGTTGACCTACGAGGTTCGGTAGTAACTTGATCTGAAGTTACATGATCATCATCATTAGCTTCCTCACTAGTTGGTGTAGGAGTCACAGGAACAGATTTCTGTGATGAACTACTTTCCAATAAAGGAGCAGGTATAGTAACCTCATCAAGTTCTACTATCCTCCCACTCACTTCTTTCGAGAGAAACTCCTTCTCTAGAAAGGATCCATTCTTAGCAACGAATGTCTTGCCTTCAGATCTGTGATAGAAGGTGTACCCAACAGTTTCCTTTGGGTATCCTATGAAGACACATTTCTCCGATTTGGGTTCAAGCTTATCAGGTTGAAGCTTTTTCACATAAGCATCGCAGCCCCAAACATTAAGAAACGACAACTTTGGTTTCTTGCCAAACCACAGTTCATAAGGCGTCGTTTCAACGGATTTTGATGGTGCCCTATTTAACGTGAATGCAGCCGTCTCTAAAGCATAACCCCAAAACGATAGCGGTAAATCAGTAAGAGACATCATAGATCGCACCATATCTAGTAAAGTACGATTACAACGTTCGGACACACCATTACGTTGTGGTGTTCCGGGTGGCGTGAGTTGCGAAACTATTCCGCATTGTTTCAAATGTAGACCAAACTCGTAACTCAAATATTCTCCTCCATGATCAGATCGTAGAAATTGTATTTTCTTGTTACGATGATTTTCCACTTCACTCTGAAATTCTTTGAACTTTTCAAATGTTTTAGACTTATGTTTCATTAAGTAGATATATCCATATCTGCTTAAATCATCTGTGAAGGTGAGAAAATAACGATACCCGCCGCGAGCCTCAATATTCATTGGACCACATACATCAGTATGTATGATTTCTAACAAATCTGTTGCTCGCGCCATTGTTCCGGAGAACGGCATTTTAGTCATCTTGCCCATGAGGCATGGTTCGCAAGTACCAAGTGATTCATAATCAAGTGATTCCAAAAGTCCATCAGTATGGAGTTTCTTCATGTGCTTTACACCAATATGACCCAAATGGCGGTGCCACAAATAAGTTGCACTATCATTATCAACTCTGCATCTTTTGACTTCAACATTATGAATATGTGTATCACTACTATTGAGATTCATCACAAATAGACCACTCTTCAAGGGTGCATGACCATAAAAGATATTACTCATACAAATAGAACAACCATTATTCTCAGATTTAAATGAATAACCGTCTCGCATCAAACAAGATCCAGATATAATGTTCATGCTTAACGCTGGCACCAAATAACAATTATTTAGGTCTAAAACTAATCCCGAAGGTAGATGTAGAGGTAGCGCACCGACGGCGATCACATCGACTTTGGAACCATTTCCCACGCGCATCGTCACCTCGTCCTTAGCCAGTCTTCGCTTAATCTATAGTCCCTGTTTTGAGTTGCAAATATTAGCAATAGAACCAGTATCAAATACCCAGGTGCTACTGCGAGCTCTAGTAAGGTACACATCAATAACATGTATATCACATATACCTTTGTTCACCTTGCCATCCTTCTTATCCGCCAAATACTTGGGGCAGTTCCGCTTCCAGTGACCAGTCTGTTTGCAGTAGAAGCACTCAGTCTTAGGCTTAGGTCCAGACTTGGGTTTCTTCTCTTGAGCAGCAACTTGCTTGTTGTTCTTCTTGAAGTTCCCCTTCTTCTTCCCTTTACCCTTTTTCTTGAAGCTGGTGGTCTTGTTGACCATCAACACTTGATGCTCCTTCTTGATTTCTACCTCCGCAGCTTTTAGCATTGCGAAGAGCTCGGGAATTGTCTTATCCATCCCTTGCATATTATAGTTCATCACGAACCTCTTGTAGCTTGGTGGCAGTGATTGAAGAATTCTGTCAATGACACTATCATCTGGAAGATTAACTCCCAGTTGAATCAAGTGATTGTTATACCCAGACTCTTTGAGTATATGTTCACTGACAGAACTATTCTCCTCCATTTTGCAGCTGTAGAACTTATTGGAGACTTCATATCTCTCAATCCGGGCATTTGCTTGAAATATTAGCTTCAACTCCTGGAACATCTCATATGCTCCATGACGTTCAAAACGTCGTTGAAGCCCCGGTTCTAAGCCGTAAAGCATGGCACACTGAACTATCGAGTAGTCATCAGCTTTGCTCTGCCAGACGTTCTTAACGTCGTCAGTTGCATCTGTAGCAGGTTGGCACCTAGCGGTGCTTCCAGGACGTAATTCTTCTGTGCAGCAATGAGGATAATCCTCAAGTTACGGACCCAGTCCGTGTAATTTCTACCATCATCTTTCAACTTTGCTTTCTCAAGGAACGCATTATAATTCAACGGAACAACAACACGGGCCATCTATCTACAACAACATAGACAAGCAAAATACTATTAGGTACTAAGTTCATGACAAATTTAAGTTCAGTTAATCATATTACTTAAGAACACCCACTTAGATAGACATCCCTCTGATCATATAAGTGATCACGTGATCCATATCAACTAAACCATAACCGATCATCACGTGAAATGGAGTAGTTTTCAATGGTGAACATCATTATGTTGATCATATCTACTATATGATTCACGCTCGACCTTTCGGTCTTAGTGTTCCGAGGCCATATCTGCATATGCTAGGCTCGTCAAGTTTAACCCAAGTATTCTGCGTGTGTAAAACTGTCTTACACCCGTTGTAGATGTACGTTGAGCTTATCACACCCAATCATCACGTGGTGTCTCGGCACGACGAACTTTCGCAACGGTGCATACTCAGGGAGAACACTTTTACCTTGAAATTTAGTGATAGATCATCTTATAATGCTACCGCCAAACAAAGCAGAATAAGATGCATAAAGGATAAACATCACATGCAATCAATATAAATGATATGATATGGCCATCATCATCTTGTGCCTTTGATCTCCATCTCCAAAGCACCGTCATGATCACCATCGTCACCGGCGCGACACCTTGATCACCATCGTAGCATCGTTGTCGTCTCATCTACTGTTGCTTCTACGACTATCACTACCGCTTAGTGATAAAGTAAAGCAATTACAGGGCGATTGCATTGCATACAATAAAGCGACAACCATATGGCTTTTGCCAGTTGCCGATAACTCCGTTACAAAACATGATCATCTCATACAGTAAATATGGCATCATGTCTAGACCATATCACATCACAACATGCCCTGTAAAAACAAGTTAGACGTCCTCTACTTTGTTGTTACAAGTTTTACGTGGGTGCTACGGGCTGAGCAAGAACCGTTCTTACCTACGCATCAAAACCACAACGATAGTTCGTCAAGTTAGTGCTGTTTTAACCTTCTTAAGGACCGGCATAGCCACACTCGGTTCAACTAAAGTTGGAGAAACTGACACCCGCCAGCCACCTATGTGCAAAGCACGTCGGTAGAACCAGTCTCGCGTAAGCGTACGCGTAATGTCGGTCTTGGCCGCTTCATCTAACAATACCGCCGAACCAAAGTATGACATGCCGGTAAGCAGTATGACTTGTATCGCCCACAACTCACTTCTGTTCTACTCCTGCATATAACATCTACGCATAAACCTGGCTCTGATACCACTGTTGGGGAACGTAGTAATTTCAAAAAAATTCCTACGCACACGCAAGATCATGGCGATGCATAGCAACGAGAGGGGAGAGTGTGTCCATGTACCCTCGTAGACCGAAAGCGGAAACGTTAGCACAACGCGGTTGATGTAGTCGTACGTCTTCACGATCCGACCGATCCAAGTACCGAATGCACGGCACCTCCGAGTTCAGCACACGTTCAGTTCGATGACGTCCCACGAGCTCCGAGCCAGCAAAGCTTCGCCGGAGAGTTTCGTCAGCACGACGGCATGATGACGGTGATGATGATGCTACCGACGCAGGGCTTCGCCTAAGCACCGCTACGATATGATCGAGGTGGATTATGGTGGAGGGGGCACCGCACACGGCTGGGAGAGATCAACAGATCAACTTGTGTGTCTAGAGGTGCCCCCTGCCCCCGTATATAAAGGAGCAAGGGGGGAGGCCGGCCGGCCCCTGTAGGGCGTGCCAGGAGGAGGAGTCCTCCTCCTAGTAGGAGTAGGACTCCCCTCTTTCCTACTCCTACTAGGAGGGGGAAAGGAAGGGGGAGAGGGAGAAGGAAAGTGGGGCGCCGCCCCCCCCTCTCCTAGTCCAATTCGGACCAGAGAGGGAGGGGCGCGCGGCCTACCCTAGGCCAGCCCTCTCTCTCTCTACTAAGGCCCACTATTTCTCCCGGGGGGTTCCGGTAACCCTCCAGCACTCAGGTTTTCTCCGAAACCACCCGGAACACTTCCGGTGTCCGAATATAGTCATCCAATATATTGATCTTTACGTGTCGACCATTTCGAGACTGCTCGTCATGTCTGTGATCATATCTGGGACTCTGAACTACTTCGGTACATCAAAACACAAAAACTCTTAATACCGATCGTCACCGAACTTTAAGCGTGCGGACCCTACGGGTTCGAGAACTATGTAGACATGACCGAGACACGTCTCCGTCCATTAACCAATAGCGGAACCTGGATGCTCATATTGGCTCCCACATATTCTACGAAACTCTTTATCGGTCAAACTGCATAACAACATACGTTGTTCCCTTTGTCATCGGTATGTTACTTGCCCGAGATTCGATCGTCGGTATCTCAATACCTAGCTCAATCTCGTTACCGGCAAGTCTCTTTACTCGTTACGTAATGCATCATCCTGCAACTAACTCATTAGTCACATTGCTTGCAAGGCTTATTGTGATGTGCATTACCGAGAGGGCCCAGAGATACCTCTCCGACAATCAGAGTGACAAATCCTAATCTTGATCTATGCCAACTCAACAAGTACCATCGGAGACACCTGTAGAGCACCTTTATAATGACGTTTGGTAGTACACAAAGTGTTCCTCCCGTAATCGGGAGTTGCATAATCTCATAGTCATAGGAACATGTATAAGTCATGAAGAAAGCAATAGCAGTAAACTAAACGATCATGTGCTAACCTAACAGAATGGGTCAAGTCAATCACATCATTCAACTAATGATGTGACCCCGTTAATCAAATGACAACTCATGTCTATGGTTTAGGAAACTCAACCATCTTTGATTAACGAGCTAGTCAAGTAGAGGCATACTAGTGACACTATGTTTGTCTATGTATTCACACATGTATTGTGTTTCTCGGTTAATACAATTCTAGCATGAATAATAAACATTTATCATGATATGAGGAAATAAATAATAACTTTATTATTGCCTCTAGGGCATATATCCTTCATGCCATGGGTGAGCACAACCCACCAGGGCGCGCCCGGGCTCCCTGGCACGCCCATGTGGGTTGTGCTCACCTGGTGGGCCCCCTCTGGTACTTATTGGTTCCAATATTCTTCATACATAAAAATTATTCGTAAAGTTTCGGCTTGTTTGGAGTTGTGCAGAATAGGTAGCATGAAACGTCAGACAACCATGCAGTACAATTTTAGGGTTGGGCATGAAGCGTTGGATGTGTCTTACGTGGACGGCTTGGATCTGGCTTTGAAGGTGTGATCCATGGGTAGGCTGTTTGCGTGCTCTGATTGGCTGGGGGCGAGTCAGGCGGATCATGGGGGTGTGTGCTCCTGCTCCCGCCGCTCATTTGCAGGCGAGAGGTGAAACGAAAAGTCTATCTATAGCTAGGGGTAGGAACTGATTCTGGTGGTACTATTACTGTAATCGAGAAAGCCCATCAATCAATTACTATATGTTCTAGGCCTCTGCAAGCTATCATGTGAGTAGTCTATTTTATTATTATAGCTAGTAGTAGCACTGTATGCAACACTGCACCAACGTCACATACTCTCTCTCTTTCATGTTTTCTAATCGGTAAATTATTGAAGGTACACATAGATATTCTAATGCCACTACATGATGGAGATTCAGTTGTGATTCATTTAATGGGAGTATATCAAAATAGAAGTTTTCTCATAGAAGATAAAGTAAAACGAAAAGGAGAGATCTAATAGGAAAAAGAGGTGCATAGCACACACAATATATTTCCAATCAAGTAGGTTGTCCAAAAAATATTTCGTGACACATCAGAATTTTCCATAAAGACATTCACTTACATCATCTACAATTGTAAACCCCCCACCCCCGCCCTCAAAATACCCATACCAATCGCCCGGATGGGCTGCCCGGTCAGTGTCCGAACGCAAAAATGCCATCTAAGCGGGCACCCCAAACTGACCAGCAACTCCTGGATATGGGGAGGTCCGGATGCGCCCGACGCAGCCGCCACGTAGGATCACCCCGCTAGGGCCCGCGCCGCCCCAACGATGTCTCGACAAAAACCCAACCGGCTGGACGAACCCTATTCAAACCCATCACTCTGGTCAATCAACTAGTCTTATCCGCTCCCTCATCCTCTTCCCCCAAATCCCTCCTCCCACTCCCCTTCCCCCAAATCCCTCCCTCTCAATCCCGTTGCTCTCCATAGAGGAATCACCGCCGCCGACCTCCTCACGCTTATGGCGACCTCGAGCGGTTCCACACTGCAGCCAAATTAGACTGGAACGGTGGATCCAAGCCCTTCCAATCTCATCTGTTCTTCACCGACTTGAGGAGGAACTTGACGTGGGGAGGGAGACGAGCAGGAGCGCCGCGCCCATGGCCGCGATGAATGAGGCCCAGGTAACGCTATCTCACCCTCCCTCCGACCCATCTTCTCCCCGTAGCCTGTACTGTCTGACCCCTACGTTTTCTCTCCCATGGCAGGGGCCGTCTGAGTGGCAGTGAAAAAGGTCGGCGGAAGATCGGTTTGTGGCAACGGACGGTGGGAGGCGGTGGGATCGTGGGAGGAGCAGGTGGACACATGTAATCGCCGGTGGAAATCTAGCAAGCGGCAGAAGAGCGCAGCGGGCGGTGCTGGCCTAATGCCCACAGGGAAAGAGAAGCCCATGGTTCCGGCGCGTGGTGCCGTGGTGGGGTCGCGCTGCTGCTGCTAGGACTGTGGTGCTTCCTTCCAAAGAGGTATGGTCCGTCCACTTCCTTGCCTGCTTCCAGCCGTTGATGCATCTCACCCTGATGCCGCCCATGACGGTCTGCAGCCTCTTGCGGCTATCTCATAACAAAGAGCGTCGGCAGAACCGTCTGCCTTCATCACGCACTTCAGTGCAGCCACGAGCAGGAACACCAGTGGCTACCACTATGCAGAAGCTATCGGCCATGTGAGATAGAAACTTGAGAATCCTTACACTTTTTTCTGATGGGTTTCATATTCATTGGTTGATATGATTTTTTAGGAACAGATAAATGGTGACGGTTCCGGACAATCTCGCCTGGGAGCTTGTCAAGAGGAACATTTGTTTCCTAATGTAGCAGTTCAGCAAGAGTAATGCCAAGGTTCTGTTCAGTCAGGAAGCCTAACAAGTTTTACATTGTCCACTTTGACAAGCACTCTGGTTAGTAGTTGTTGCTATCTCTTGGTCAGTTGAATTATGGATGTCTCGCCATTGGCAGATCTGTTTGGTGGTTGGTGTGTTTTTCAGTCCTGGTAAACAAGAAGACTGACGGCACATAGCTAACTACTGATAAGGAGATGGCATTGAGTGGAGCCATGGTCCAATCGAACCCACACTCCACGCTTGTCCTTCTTTCGTCTCTTGAGTCTTGACAACCAAGACATGGAAGAAGGACAAGTCGATCTGTCGCGTTCCCCCAGAATACTGTCATGCACAAGGAGTTCTGCTAGATGGCCAAGGCTGTCAAGAACTAGGTATTAAACATTTTTCTGCCCCACTCTTCAGCCACTAAATCTTGATTCGTGAATGTTATAGTACAGTTCCAAAAGGCTGCTATATACTTTTGGTTGCATGCTTAACGTTATAGACATCTAAAACATGAGTCAATGGTTCTATATACTTGAAACTTTTAGCTACCTTTCAGGCGAATGTGATGAAAAACACTTAAACCTGTAGTTCTTTCTCATGACTAACTCGATGCAGTTTTCTACATATTGCGTTCTGGCTGCCCTACTCAATGCTAACGACTCAGTGAGGTTAAAAACTTCTCTGCCAAAATCTGAAAGTGTAGATATATGCCTAAGTAGACTCTATTGCGACGTCGACATGCTTCACTCCATCTAATACATCAAATGGAAGGTCAATATCTGTTTTGCTTGAGTACTCGTTTTGCTTGAATAAGAATTGCATTATTTGTTCATGTTTTTAACTCTAACAAGTGGTATGGTTGTAGACCGGCAGTAAACGGTACTCTCCCCGTCCCAAAATAAGTGTCTCAACTTTAGTACAACTTATTACTAAAATTAGTACAAAGTTGAGACACTTAATTTGGGACGGATGGAGTAGTTTTTTATTTGGAGACCCAGGTGATGGATAGTCTGATCAGAAATGTCCACCCCCTCCCTGCAGCAGCAGCAGAGGAGGTATGCCCTCCCCTCTCCTTCATTCCCCTTCCTTCCTGTCAAGTTAAGTGATGGCCTGTGTGTAAATCCTTCTTGCTGTTGTCAAGAACTAAATCTGTTACCCAGTTATTAGACTATTGCTTGGCTTATTTATGGTCTGCATCTTGTGAATGACTTGCTTGCTGCTAGGTCTCTGGTTAAATTGGAGAGAAGCACTAGAATTTCCAGAGGATGATGCTATTGTCCGTCCACAAAAAGTAAATTCAGTTAACAAGCATTCACAAAGGACAGAAATGTACTAGATGCACAAAAGCAAATTAATTAAACTATCTCTACCTTGACCGTATTATATGTCAACCTTCAACCACGTGAATCGATTTTAGCTCATGTCCACTCTGAATCTAAATATTAATTGCCTTGCAGTCCCCTCCAGCCATCTGGATTAGCATATATCTACTTTTTCTTGTACTTTTTGTTGCATACACAATAGGCTGGTCTTAGACCTCCTGTACTGACTAGGTCTCTTGTTAAATTTCGCAGATTTGGTGCTGGCGGCCATGAATAAGGTGCTCTTCTCCTCCCCGTGCCTCTCTCCGTTCGATTTGCAGATTTTTTTTGCTCTCTTCGTGAAGCTCCCTCTCTGCAAGCTGTCTGCTGCAGGAGAACCTGACCTGAGGAGCGGGAACGAGCTGCACTGCAGGCCCTAGACGAGGTATGCCCTCCCCTCTCCTTCATTTCCCTTCCTTCCTGTCAAGTCTAGTGCTTGCTTGTATGTAAATCAATATTGCTGTTGGGAAGAACTATATATATATATATATATATATATATATATATATATATATATATATATATATATATATACACTCACAATAGTAACTGGGTGAGCTAGAAACACCCTAGTAAAGCAAAATTATGCATAGAAACTAAATATGGGAAACTATTGGAACAAATGGAACTAGCGCTACTTGCTTATGGAACTCGCACTATTGAAAAATTATGAAACTCACCAGGGTGATACAAATTTAAAAGATACTGCAAACTTCTGAACTCACTAGCATGATGAAAAAGAAAATAACAAATGAAAGAAATAAACAAGGCACTAAACTAAAGGGCAAAAACACCTGGCCATCAAATATACGAGGATATCAACTACAAATAACTAGGAAGCATACAACAAACTGTAAAATGCAGTGAAAAACTACCTACCTACCTGAACACTAATTACATAGCGCTAAAAATGCATATTACACAATCTGAATTTCTAAGCTACTAAAATATAACAGCTCATTCCAGCAGCTACTACTGAACACTACATCATTGGGACAGTCAGCATGAACACCCTTTATACAAACTGAAACTGTGAAACACAAAAGTCAGAGGGGAACTAAACACCTACATCCACACAAAATCTAAATCTAAAGGAGAATCAAAAGGCCAGGGGACTGAGCATCTCCACCTAAATCTACATCAAAAGGGCCAGCCCAAAATCAAATGAGTAGGGGGGATCTAAAACAAACTCTCTCTCTCCCTCTCCCCCCTCCTCTCTCTCTCTCCCTCCCTCCCTCTCTCTCTCTCGCTCTTCCTCCCTCCCTCCCTCTCCCTCTCTCCCTTCGTCTCTCTCCCTCTCTCTCTCCCTCCCTCCCTCCCTTTTCAAACGGAAGTGGAGGAATGAAATTTCAGAAACAAAAGGGGAAAAACAGCGTACCGAAGCAGATGGTAACGTGCTCACCAAGAAAAACGACCCACATGACAAAACCAGCCCGAAAGCACCATCGCCCAGCGTGAATCTCCGCACGAGTTTGGATGGCCACAAATTTGAATGGAAGTGAATTGTTTTTCAATCGACTGAAAAATAGCAAACCTGGAAAGTAAAATAATGGCCCGAGAGGTATGTCTATATATTCATCTCCAACCCTGCCCATCATACAACTCCGCCCACAGCCCTAATCAATGCTAATTCTTCTTCAGTAGCTAGTGCCATCCGCTAGATCTTACTGTTGTATACGATCATTGTAATAGAGAGTAATCAGGTAGCTAGCTCATGAAACTGGCTAGGATAACTAGATCTTACTGTTATATATGATCATTGTAATAGCCCCAAGCTAGCATCTCCTGCAAGATCATTTCCCGCAAGATCTTCCATACCATCCAGCAAAGTGACAACATACCAACAGACATCAGCATGCAGCCGCCCAAGTACCGCCAGCGGTTCAAAGCCACATCCCGCCCAAAGTTATTGCGCTTGAAAATATGTTGCTGTTGCTTGTGAGTCCTTTTCTTAGCATGGCTTCGCTTCTTGCTGTGGCGAACCTTCTCAGCATTAGAGCCAAACGACTGGTGGTCCTTCTTCGTATAGCCTGACTTCTCATACTGTTCAAATATTCCTACTCTGTATCTTTCTTCAGGAGTCATTGTTGGTAGCATACTTTGCAAAAGACTGCAAAAAGGGGAAGGTATAGAAAGATCAACAAATAATTTTATTTTGGTGATAAAGAAGACACATGTTTATGGTTTTCACTTGTCTAAAATTGGAAGGGCCACAATGATTTTTCTCCTCAGGGTCTCATCACTTGCTTGCTCATTAAATGACTCCGTTAGCAGCATGTCAAAACCCTCAAATGCTCTAGGAAACATAGACATTATAGTCAGAAATAACGCTAACTTAATTCCAGTAAACAAGTGCATGAACAGGTTTCTATGTTTATATACCGTAAGAGATGTTGCATATTATTGGAGGCTTCATCGGTGCATGTAGCATATTTCAGTAGCTGCATCAAAATGTTATAGGATTCAGGAAAATTGAGATATCATGATTTGAAACCAAGAGCATATTAGAGGAATATAAATTTGCTAGCAATTGTGTGCATAGTTCGAGGAGATGATAAATAGTTTGAAGCTTGTGGGAGCAAATATAAATATACGTTTAAGGACTACATCTATGAGTCACCAGAACAGAACTTACCGCATGAATATGTACACACAAAGAGGATACTGGGCAACACTCGGTAAGCAGTGGTTTGGATTCCTTATAAGTTGGCAAGTCACAATCTATGAATAGATCTGCAAAGCACCACACAGATGTGAATCTTCTAGTCATGACAGTCACAACTTTGTAAGAACGTATATGTGCAGCAGCAGGAAATAATGCTTCAAGGGCAGTACTTGCTTAACATTTCTATCGGACACAAATGAACGGGGAAATCAAAAGATATTCAAAGATATTATACTTGACCCGATCAGAGTGATATTGCATATTAAAGTAGCACATTTGCATATGGCCACAAGGAAAATCATCTAAGATCATGACCCTAAACATCCACTTGGTTGAAGTTGTCAGACATTCACTTGCACATGTGATATATTAGAACAGAAGTCAGTATAAAAGGCTAAATATATCAAGAGTGGACTGATCAATTACCAAGTTCCCTGAACCATTCTCGAGTCTGCTGCACTTGCATAACAAACTGCGCCAAACTCATCCTGGCAACAGTCATGCAACATCAGCATCAGAATTCAACAAGATGTCATGCAAATAAAAAATAGAGAACTGGAACAAGTAATGGTAGCATAGCAATACATGAATTACCTCTTAAAGTGCATTTCCATGGGATCATACATTTCTGTCCCTGAAAAATTGGACAAATAAATAGTTACATACACAAGATTGGGGAGAACTACAATTAACTTCTCAAGGGAGCAATTTTAATGGAAGAAGGCATCAACCTTAGTGCCCCCAGAACCATAGGATCGTAATCTAATCATGAAGACACCATGAACGCTTTCGAAATAAAGCCCTGGGCTGCAGAAGTTGCTAGCATAGCCACAGTCACAACAGTGAGCTATGCATTGGTACCAGAGAGCGACACAGCACAACAGTCAAGGCCATCCGCAGTGGTAAAATGGGGTTTGGGATGTGCAGAAGTTGGTCAACCATAAATGGCATGAAGGACCGACAACGTAATGATGAAAGGACACTGGATCTAGCCGACTGCTGTAACACACGAGGCTTGGATGACAACGTGGTGGCATTTTCATGATAGATGAGGCACTGTGCAGTTTGCACAAGAGCTACTTGTGCTTCGGTATTTTGTAGTGCAAACGACACTTGAGGATAAACTTGTCCCTCATTTGATACTTTAATTTTATTCCAGGAATGGATTTGAATTGGCATCAACAATTCCTTTCTGTTTATAAAAGGAATGGAATGAGGCGGTTCATTACAGCCTCAATTATCATAACATTATGCTAGTAGAACAAGTTAATTAGCCCTGCTGATGACAGCAGCTGTATCACCTTGCATACTTTTAACATGCAGTATGTCTACCTATATGACTCAGGTCTTTATAGACGAAGGGTCCATACTGGCAGAACATTTTGTGTGTGCCGTCTGCTGCCTCATGCCAGTTTCTATCGCGTAAACATGTATGATGAGGGTTAACAAACAGCTAAAAAGTCCAATGGCAACAGCGTCAATACTCGGTACTGAAATGTACATTGATAACAAACAGGAAACCAAGAATCCAAGTGATAGCATAGTATGAATCAATGCATGGGAAACCCTAGTCTATTTCTAATGTTAACAAACAGCTAAACTAATTAATCCGAAGAGCCCAAATGGTGTCAAAACTGAGACGTTCTCATGAGCACTTAAAAGTTACGTATATGACTAGCATGCTAGCATACAGACCAATAATTCAAAGATAGCATTGCTGGTTAAATCACATGGGGAGAAAGAAGGAAGAAGCACCTGGGGGAATGTTGAGGTACTTGGGGAGGACGCATGAGAAGCAGAGTGTAGTGAGGAGTTGTTGGTTCGGTTTGACAGAAAACTTTGCCAGTGCCTTGAGAGCTGCATGTTTCATGTCAATAGTGATAGCCCAGGCTGTGTCGTCTTCATCATTCACCTTGGCCATCATGTAAAGCAAATCGTCATTGAGCATGCTCAGAATTGGGCCTTGGAACATCAGGTTCTTCAACTGCTGTTGTTGAGTCTCATCATCCCACATCTGAGGCAATTTAGCAGAAAAGCTTTTGTCAACCGAGATTTTGGCAACATCAACCGTGTAGCGCTCGCACCAATTTCCCTCAGAGACCTTCATATTCCACATTGTGGCTTTCCAACCTGAACCTCTGCTCATAGCATCAGGGTCATCGTATTTGATGTGGACGAATTTGATGAGATCGTCGCAGCAGGAAACATTGTAAAAATACTCAGGGGCACAGTAATTGTCCTCCGGTTTGGTTGGCTCGGGCAAGCCAACGGTTGTCACGGGCAATGGGATTATTCTGATGACAGGATGCCTGCCAAACAGGTCGTCCAGAAGGAGAATGCCATGGCAGGTATCAACCCAGCCCAGCGCACTTGCTCCAACCCTGATCTGCTTGAACAAGGCATGTCGACAACACGATGGCTTGTCAGCAGGGTCTGATAGGCAGGCCTTCCTGGTCGTCCATGCCTGTGTTTCAGACGAGAAGACATAGGCATCAAACCGACAAAAATCGTCTCGGATAGTCCACTTGACGTCGAGGAAGGCCACGGCATAGTGCTCGCCGTCGGCGTCGCCACGGGGCAAGAGGCCGAACTGCTGCCCGCCGAAGTAGGCATGGTTGGGGTTTGGGAGCAGCCGCAGGGACTGCTTCCCGGCCGTGTAGACGAAGAAGCGGGCGGGGCCCCAGAACTTGAGGCTGAAGAGGACGAAGGCGTCCTCGGCGCAGATGAGCCAGGCGTGGTACTGGTGCTTCATGCCGGGGCAGTTGACGGAGAAGTAGGAGATGCCCGGCGGGTCGACGAGCCAGAAGGACGCGTCCACGGCTTGGCCGTCCTCGGTGCGGCACTCGGCGGTGGTCGCGTTCCGGTCCGCCGACACACGCGCCACCTTGCAGAGGATGGCCGAGTCAGGGAACCCGGGGCCCAGCGGGGTGGAGGGGTTGAAGGGCAAGGTGGGGGGTCCCATGGATCTGGAGGTGTTGAGCTCGCCGCAACGCAATAGGCTATGACAGGATTTGGGGATTAGATTGCCTTGCCTTTTAAACACGGGATCGGTCGAGTCGGGGAAGAGGAGGACGGTGGTGGCGCGACCGACTCGGGCTACGGGTGGGGGGGATTGGCGGCAGCGAGTCCCCCCCCCCCCCCCCCCCCCCCCCCCCCCCCCGCGCGAGTGGACGGCTGGTTGAGAGGACAAAGGAGACCCGTCTCGTCGGACACAGAACTAGTAGTAGTATTTTTCAAGGCTAAACACCTCCGCTCTACTCCTACTATCAATCAAAATCAATCAATGACACACACAGTTAATTGGAATACAATTCTTTTTCGAAAACACTAACGCCTACACGTGTAGCAACATTGCAACTCACCCACACGCCTGGATCATCGTCCAGTTAAGTTTGAATGAATCTTGACACACCAAGGCAGTTTTCGCGTGCCACATAGGACAAGGCCGGTGTGTGGGCGTTGGAGAGGTCGCCCACACGCCTCACAACACGCGGTTGACAGCTGCGCTGTGTGGGCGTGTGGTGGATATCGGCATCCTTCTTTTTTAGGATCAAATCGGAATATAGTTTTTTTTAGGGATATGATCAATTGAAATACAATTGAGATCAGGGGCAGCGACGCCGGTTCACTTTGCAGTTTTGCACTATCATTCATTCGGGCGTTTGGTAGCCCGCATATACCTCAGTTAGATTCCCTGGATGTTGTTTAGGGTTGTTTGGCCTGCATCGACAGGCGAGACGGTGGTGGTGGCGCCGACTCCGAAGAGCTTGCCGGCACGTGGACAGTTCAAGGAATACAGCAGCAAAAAATTCGTTCGTAACAGTTCAAGGAACACACACTAAGGACGAGGTGACGATGCGCGTGGGAAATGGTTCCAAAGTCGATGTGATCGCCGTCGGCACGCTTCCTCTACATCTACCTTCGGGATTAGTTTTAGACCTAAATAATTGTTATTTGGTGCCAGCGTTGAGCATGAACATTATATCTGGATCTTGTTTGATGCGAGACGGTTATTCATTTAAATCTGAGAATAATGGTTGTTCTATTTATATGAGTAATATCTTTTATGGTCATGCACCCTTGTAGAATGGTCTATTTTTGATGAATCTCGATAGTAGTGATACACATATTCATAATGTTGAAGCCAAAAGATGCAGAGTTGATAATGATAGTGCAACTTATTTGTGGCACTGCCCTTTGGGTCATATTGGTGTAAAGCGCATGAAGAAACTCCATACTGATGGACTTTGGGTCTCCTACTTCTCCGTCAACTGCCCCGGCATGAAGCACCAGTACCACGCCTGGCTCATCTGCGCGCCTCAAGTTCCATTTGTTCCAATAGTTTCCCATATTTAGTTTCTCTGCATAATTTTGTTTTACTAGGGTGTTTTTATGCATAATTTTCTTTTTCATCAAACTAGTGAGTTTAGAAGTTTGCAGTATCTTTTAAATTTGGATCACCTTGGTGAGTTTCATAATTTTTCAATAGTGCGAGTTCCATAAGCAAGTAGCGCTAGTTCCATTTGTTCCAATAGTTTCCCATATTTAGTTTCTATGCATAATTTTGCTTTACTAGAGTGTTTCTATGCATATTCATAATCAAGTGATTCCAAAAGTCCATCAGTATGGAGTTTCTTCATGCGCTTTACACCAATATGACCCAAAGGGCAGTGCCACAAATAAGTTGCACTATCATTATCAACTCTGCATCTTTTGGCTTCAACATTATGAATATGTGTATCACTACTATCGAGATTCATCAAAAATAGACCATTCTACAAGGGTGCATGACCATAAAAGATATTACTCATATAAATAGAACAACCATTATTCTCAGATTTAAATGAATAACCGTCTCGCATCAAACAAGATCCAGATATAATGTTCATGCTCAACGCTGGCACCAAATAACAATTATTTAGGTCTAAAACTAATCCCGAAGGTAGATGTAGAGGAAGCGTGCCGACGGCGATCACATCGACTTTGGAACCATTTCCCACGCGCATCGTCACCTCGTCCTTAGTGTGTGTTCCTTGAACTGTTACGAACGAATTTTTTGCTGCTGTATTCCTTGAACTGTCCACGTGCCGGCAAGCTCTTCGGAGTCGGCGCCACCACCACCGTCTCGCCTGTCGATGCAGGCCAAACAACCCTAAACAACATCCAGGGAATCTAACTGAGGTATATGCGGGCTACCAAACGCCCGAATGAATGATAGTGCAAAACTGCAAAGTGAACCGGCGTCGCTGCCCCTGATCTCAATTGTATTTCAATTGATCATATCCCTAAAAAAAACTATATTCCGATTTGATCCTAAAAAAGAAGGATGCCGATATCCACCACACGCCCACACAGCGCAGCTGTCAACCGCGTGTTGTGAGGCGTGTGGGCGACCTCTCCAACGCCCACACACCGGCCTTGTCCTATGTGGCACGCGAAAACTGCCTTGGTGTGTCAAGATTCATTCAAACTTAACTGGACGATGATCCAGGCGTGTGGGTGAGTTGCAATGTTGCTACACGTGTAGGCGTTAGTGTTTTCGAAAAAGAATTGTATTCCAATTAACTGTGTGTGTCATTGATTGATTTTGATTGATAGTAGGAGTAGAGCGGAGGTGTTTAGCCTTGAAAAATACTACTACTAGTTCTGTGTCCGACGAGACGGGTCTCCTTTGTCCTCTCAACCAGCCGTCCACTCGCGGGGGGGGGGGGGGGGGGGGGGGGGGGGGGGGGGGGGACTCGCTGCCGCCAATCCCCCCCACCCGTAGCCCGAGTCGGTCGCGCCACCACCGTCCTCCTCTTCCCCGACTCGACCGATCCCGTGTTTAAAAGGCAAGGCAATCTAATCCCCAAATCCTGTCATAGCCTATTGCGTTGCGGCGAGCTCAACACCTCCAGATCCATGGGACCCCCCACCTTGCCCTTCAACCCCTCCACCCCGCTGGGCCCCGGGTTCCCTGACTCGGCCATCCTCTGCAAGGTGGCGCGTGTGTCGGCGGACCGGAACGCGACCACCGCCGAGTGCCGCACCGAGGACGGCCAAGCCGTGGACGCGTCCTTCTGGCTCGTCGACCCGCCGGGCATCTCCTACTTCTCCGTCAACTGCCCCGGCATGAAGCACCAGTACCACGCCTGGCTCATCTGCGCCGAGGACGCCTTCGTCCTCTTCAGCCTCAAGTTCTGGGGCCCCGCCCGCTTCTTCGTCTACACGGCCGGGAAGCAGTCCCTGCGGCTGCTCCCAAACCCCAACCATGCCTACTTCGGCGGGCAGCAGTTCGGCCTCTTGCCCCGTGGCGACGCCGACGGCGAGCACTATGCCGTGGCCTTCCTCGACGTCAAGTGGACTATCCGAGACGATTTTTGTCGGTTTGATGCCTATGTCTTCTCGTCTGAAACACAGGCATGGACGACCAGGAAGGCCTGCCTATCAGACCCTGCTGACAAGCCATCGTGTTGTCGACATGCCTTGTTCAAGCAGATCAGGGTTGGAGCAAGTGCGCTGGGCTGGGTTGATACCTGCCATGGCATTCTCCTTCTGGACGACCTGTTTGGCAGGCATCCTGTCATCAGAATAATCCCATTGCCCGTGACAACCGTTGGCTTGCCCGAGCCAACCAAACCGGAGGACAATTACTGTGCCCCTGAGTATTTTTACAATGTTTCCTGCTGCGACGATCTCATCAAATTCGTCCACATCAAATACGATGACCCTGATGCTATGAGCAGAGGTTCAGGTTGGAAAGCCACAATGTGGAATATGAAGGTCTCTGAGGGAAATTGGTGCGAGCGCTACACGGTTGATGTTGCCAAAATCTCGGTTGACAAAAGCTTTTCTGCTAAATTGCCTCAGATGTGGGATGATGAGACTCAACAACAGCAGTTGAAGAACCTGATGTTCCAAGGCCCAATTCTGAGCATGCTCAATGACGATTTGCTTTACATGATGGCCAAGGTGAATGATGAAGACGACACAGCCTGGGCTATCACTATTGACATGAAACATGCAGCTCTCAAGGCACTGGCAAAGTTTTCTGTCAAACCGAACCAACAACTCCTCACTACACTCTGCTTCTCATGCGTCCTCCCCAAGTACCTCAACATTCCCCCAGGTGCTTCTTCCTTCTTTCTCCCCATGTGATTTAACCAGCAATGCTATCTTTGAATTATTGGTCTGTATGCTAGCATGCTAGTCATATACGTAACTTTTAAGTGCTCATGAGAACGTCTCAGTTTTGACACCATTTGGGCTCTTCGGATTAATTAGTTTAGCTGTTTGTTAACATTAGAAATAGACTAGGGTTTCCCATGCATTGATTCATACTATGCTATCACTTGGATTCTTGGTTTCCTGTTTGTTATCAATGTACATTTCAGTACCGAGTATTGACGCTGTTGCCATTGGACTTTTTAGCTGTTTGTTAACCCTCATCATACATGTTTACGCGATAGAAACTGGCATGAGGCAGCAGACGGCACACACAAAATGTTCTGCCAGTATGGACCCTTCGTCTATAAAGACCTGAGTCATATAGGTAGACATACTGCATGTTAAAAGTATGCAAGGTGATACAGCTGCTGTCATCAGCAGGGCTAATTAACTTGTTCTACTAGCATAATGTTATGATAATTGAGGCTGTAATGAACCGCCTCATTCCATTCCTTTTATAAACAGAAAGGAATTGTTGATGCCAATTCAAATCCATTCCTGGAATAAAATTAAAGTATCAAATGAGGGACAAGTTTATCCTCAAGTGTCGTTTGCACTACAAAATACCGAAGCACAAGTAGCTCTTGTGCAAACTGCACAGTGCCTCATCTATCATGAAAATGCCACCACGTTGTCATCCAAGCCTCGTGTGTTACAGCAGTCGGCTAGATCCAGTGTCCTTTCATCATTACGTTGTCGGTCCTTCATGCCATTTATGGTTGACCAACTTCTGCACATCCCAAACCCCATTTTACCACTGCGGATGGCCTTGACTGTTGTGCTGTGGCGCTCTCTGGTACCAATGCATAGCTCACTGTTGTGACTGTGGCTATGCTAGCAACTTCTGCAGCCCAGGGCTTTATTTCGAAAGCGTTCATGGTGTCTTCATGATTAGATTACGATCCTATGGTTCTGGGGGCACTAAGGTTGATGCCTTCTTCCATTAAAATTGCTCCCTTGAGAAGTTAATTGTAGTTCTCCCCAATCTTGTGTATGTAACTATTTATTTGTCCAATTTTTCAGGGACAGAAATGTATGATCCCATGGAAATGCACTTTAAGAGGTAATTCATGTATTGCTATGCTACCATTACTTGTTCCAGTTCTCTATTTTTTATTTGCATGACATCTTGTTGAATTCTGATGCTGATGTTGCATGACTGTTGCCAGGATGAGTTTGGCGCAGTTTGTTATGCAAGTGCAGCAGACTCGAGAATGGTTCAGGGAACTTGGTAATTGATCAGTCCACTCTTGATATATTTAGCCTTTTATACTGACTTCTGTTCTAATATATCACATGTGCAAGTGAATGTCTGACAACTTCAACCAAGTGGATGTTTAGGGTCATGATCTTAGATGATTTTCCTTGTGGCCATATGCAAATGTGCTACTTTAATATGCAATATCACTCTGATCGGGTCAAGTATAATATCTTTGAATATCTTTTGATTTCCCCGTTCATTTGTGTCCGATAGAAATGTTAAGCAAGTACTGCCCTTGAAGCATTATTTCCTGCTGCTGCACATATACGTTCTTACAAAGTTGTGACTGTCATGACTAGAAGATTCACATCTGTGTGGTGCTTTGCAGATCTATTCATAGATTGTGACTTGCCAACTTATAAGGAATCCAAACCACTGCTTACCGAGTGTTGCCCAGTATCCTCTTTGTGTGTACATATTCATGCGGTAAGTTCTGTTCTGGTGACTCATAGATGTAGTCCTTAAACGTATATTTATATTTGCTCCCACAAGCTTCAAACTATTTATCATCTCCTCGAACTATGCACACAATTGCTAGCAAATTTATATTCCTCTAATATGCTCTTGGTTTCAAATCATGATATCTCAATTTTCCTGAATCCTATAACATTTTGATGCAGCTACTGAAATATGCTACATGCACCGATGAAGCCTCCAATAATATGCAACATCTCTTACGGTATATAAACATAGAAACCTGTTCATGCACTTGTTTACTGGAATTAAGTTAGCGTTATTTCTGACTATAATGTCTATGTTTCCTAGAGCATTTGAGGGTTTTGACATGCTGCTAACGGAGTCATTTAATGAGCAAGCAAGTGATGAGACCCTGAGGAGAAAAATCATTGTGGCCCTTCCAATTTTAGACAAGTGAAAACCATAAACATGTGTCTTCTTTATCACCAAAATAAAATTATTTGTTGATCTTTCTATACCTTCCCCTTTTTGCAGTCTTTTGCAAAGTATGCTACCAACAATGACTCCTGAAGAAAGATACAGAGTAGGAATATTTGAACAGTATGAGAAGTCAGGCTATACGAAGAAGGACCACCAGTCGTTTGGCTCTAATGCTGAGAAGGTTCGCCACAGCAAGAAGCGAAGCCATGCTAAGAAAAGGACTCACAAGCAACAGCAACATATTTTCAAGCGCAATAACTTTGGGCGGGATGTGGCTTTGAACCGCTGGCGGTACTTGGGCGGCTGCATGCTGATGTCTGTTGGTATGTTGTCACTTTGCTGGATGGTATGGAAGATCTTGCGGGAAATGATCTTGCAGGAGATGCTAGCTTAGGGCTATTACAATGATCATATATAACAGTAAGATCTAGTTATCCTAGCCAGTTTCATGAGCTAGCTACCTGATTACTCTCTATTACAATGATCGTATACAACAGTAAGATCTAGCGGATGGCACTAGCTACTGAAGAAGAATTAGCATTGATTAGGGCTGTGGGCGGAGTTGTATGATGGGCAGGGTTGGAGATGAATATATAGACATACCTCTCGGGCCATTATTTTACTTTCCAGGTTTGCTATTTTTCAGTCGATTGAAAAACAATTCACTTCCATTCAAATTTGTGGCCATCCAAACTTGTGCGGAGATTCACGCTGGGCGATGGTGCTTTCGGGCTGGTTTTGTCATGTGGGTCGTTTTTCTTGGTGAGCACGTTACCATCTGCTTCGGTACGCTGTTTTTCCCCTTTTGTTTCTGAAATTTCATTCCTCCACTTCCGTTTGAAAAGGGAGGGAGGGAGGGAGAGAGAGAGGGAGAGAGACGAAGGGAGAGAGGGAGAGGGAGGGAGGGAGGAAGAGCGAGAGAGAGAGAGAGGGAGGGAGGGAGAGAGAGAGAGGAGGGGGGAGAGGGAGAGAGAGAGTTTGTTTTAGATCCCCCCTACTCATTTGATTTTGGGCTGGCCCTTTTGATGTAGATTTAGGTGGAGATGCCCAAGTCCCCTGGCCTTTTGAGTCTCCTTTAGATTTAGATTTTGTGTGGATGTAGGTGTTTAGTTCCCCTCTGACTTTTGTGTTTCACAGTTTCAGTTTGTATAAAGGGTGTTCATGTTGACTGTCCCAATGATGTAGTGTTCAGTAGTAGCTGCTGGAATGAGCTGTTATATTTTAGTAGCTTAGAAATTCAGATTGTGTAATATGCATTTTTAGCGCTATGTAATTAGTGTTCAGGTAGGTAGGTAGTTTTTTCACTGCATTTTACAGTTTGTTGTATGCTTCCTAGTTATTTGTAGTTGATATCCTCGTATATTTGATGGCCAGGTGTTTTTGCCCTTTAGTTTAGTGCCTTGTTTATTTCTTTCATTTGTTATTTTCTTTTCCATCATGCTAGTGAGTTCAGAAGTTTGCAGTATCTTTTAAATTTGTATCACCCTGGTGAGTTTCATAATTTTTCAATAGTGCGAGTTCCATAAGCAAGTAGCGCTAGTTCCATTTGTTCCAATAGTTTCCCATATTTAGTTTCTATGCATAATTTTGCTTTACTAGGGTGTTTCTAGCTCACCCAGTTACTATTGTGAAGTTTTTTTTCTTCACTCTTTTTCTTGTGTATCACGTAATCTGCTTATAGTATCAGTTTAATGGGTAGACTACGGAAGGTCTCTCACCAGGACGTTCCCGTACTATCATCTTTTGGCACTGCAGATTCTTTTGATAAACCTTTTTGTGCCCAATGACTTCGCGGATGATGATTCGTATTAGTTATAACGGGTAGTCATTTTTGTCTATTGTATTCATATTTTCCACATTTGTTTTTGTTTTTGTTTTTGTTTTATTTATTTATTTTCCCGGTTGTCTCTTTCATGCAGGAACTATCTGTAGATCATGGCAACTCTGACAAAGCTCTATCTGAGTTCTCTATGAATCATGTGCGTGCTATTTTTTTACTTGTAGTCCGTGCATTTTATATGCTTTTTTCCCTTCCTTTGGGTGACAGTCATCTTCATTCATTTGTTATTTTTTCAGAAAGGAAAAATGCTTGAAATGGAAGCTTTCATGCGTCGGCAAAAGGAATGTGGTTAGTTGCATCAAATTCTTTTCAGATCAGATCAGTCACATCTTTTCTAGCAATTTGCTTTAGTGTTACCTATGTATTTGGATTGGTACTATTTTATAGTCATCTTGCATAGTATTCTACCTTAGTTTTGGATCTGTTTTCCTTTTTGTTTCATGTAGAGATAGAAGAGATCTAGTAATTTTCCTGTTTATTCTACCTTTACTAGATATTTTTCTCTCGTGTTGTTGATGGCTTGTCCACTAGGTATAAGGATGCTATTCAAAGATATGGAATGGAGTGTCTGCTTAATTTTGTGAGAACTGAGGTCCCTGCTAGGCTTGTCAAGTGGCTTGTTACTAGGTTCGATATTTGAGCTTCTGAGTTCCAAATTCCAATTAAAAAATAATTTCATTCCTATCACCAAGTATGATACTCATGATATTCTGGGCCATTTCACTAGAATTTGTAGTGTAATTTCAGTGCATTTGCACGGTAATTAGAGGGATTTTACTGTATTAAATTTAGGGAGATTACTCTGTAATTCCCGTGCAACTTTCAATGTAACTACAGTGTAAGTCACAGGGCAATTACAGTGTAATTTCCTGTTTGTCTTTGTTGGGTTGCATCGTTTTTAGAACCTTATCAGTTGTATGTCCATGTTATCTGGCTTCTTACTTTACTGCTACATGCTGTCAGTGTAAAGGAATTTCAAGTTCAAGGCTAGTGCAGTGTAAGTTTAAAGAATTATACTGTTAGTTTAGGTAAATTTTTGTGCATTTTTCAGTGTAATTTAAGTGTAAGTTCCAGTGAAATTATAGTGTAATTTCAATGTAGTTAATTTAGGACATTTCATTGTCAGTTCCACTATATTTCCCAGGACATTTAACATCGCAATTTCATGGTTATTACAGCGTAATTTCAAGGTTCTTGCAGTGTATGTTCAGAGAATTACAGTGTGCATTTCATTTGGGAACTTGTTGAGAACCAGGTCCGATGCAAAAAAACGTTATGCTCCCGTGTAATTACAGTGCTTTTCAATTGTAGTTACACTGGAAATTTGAGTGTAATTACAGTGTGGACTTCAGAGCAATGATACTATATATTTAGTGAATTTAAAGTATCACTCTACCTTCGGGTTTGTCTTTTCCCTGCACAAATTATTGCTATATTGTTGATTGATTCTACCCTTGGTAATAAATTTTGATGAGCACAAAATTTTTTAGTACTCCCTCCGTCCCATAATGTAAGACGTTTTTTGACACTACACTAGAGTCAAAAAATGTCTTACATTATGGGACGAAGGGAGTATGTAATTTCAGCAGTTTGGTAACCGTAATTTTCAGTTTCCTTTGCCCCTATTGCTTATGAATTGCTATTTTTATTGGTGTACATGCTAGATCATGTGGTTTATGAATTCTCTAGTGCTTATAAACAAACTGACATGTTTATGCCGTGGAATAGAAAGAATATTTCATCGTCTCTTTTTAGGCCTTTTGTCCAATTGTTATTTGGTCCAGCCCAGTCTTAGGAAACCAGGTCCTGTGCAATTCACGTATAGTGCAAAACTACATAAAGGCACTGGCAAAGTTTTCTGTCAAACCGAACCAACAACTCCTCACTACACTGTGCTTCTCATGCGTCTTCCCCAAGTACATATATCTGCAGAGCTAATAATGCTATCACACGGGCTGCAGTTGCATAAAATTTTCACCAAGAAAGTCGCAGACATACAAATGAAGAGTGAAAGCACATAAAATTTACAAGCATATTATACTTGACATGGGCAAGCATTTAGAGTAATGCTGCAGATTAAATTCAGCAGATATTCACAGATGATGCTAAGAAATTAATTGTACATCAGCGGTCTAAACATGCACTTGGTGAATGTTGGCTGCACATCTAGTTACCAAGACAAATAAAGAGGACTTTCGGGACGGAGCGATGCCGTCTCAAGGCGGAACTTGGCCAGGAGCACTTTTACCCTTCGGCGGAGCGATTCCAACGGGGGGAACTTTCCTCCCGGAGGGGGAAATCGAAGCCATTCTTATCACCAATAACTCTCTCATCTTTGGGCCCTAGTTTATCTCTTGTATTCAATCTTTGTATCGGAACCTCAGATTGGTACCTGTGGGTCACTAGTAGTGTTGATTACATTTTGTAGTTGATGCTAGACGGTTTATTTGGTGGAAGATCATATGTTCAGATCCATTATGCTAATTAATACCCCTCTGATCTTGAGCATAAATATTATTTGTGAATAGTTACTTTTGTTCTCGAGGCCATGGGAGAAGTCATGTTGCAACTAATGATGTGAATTTGATATTCATTCGATATTTTGATGGTATGTATGTTGTGATTCGCTTAGTGGTGTTATGTGAACGTCGACTACATGGCATTTCACCATCTTTGGGCCTAAGGGAATGCCTTGTGGAGTAGTTATTAAATGATGTGTTGCTAGAGTGACAGAAATTTAAACCCAAGTTTATGCGTTATTCCGTAAGGGTGCTGATTTGGATCCACATGTTTAATGCTATGATTAGATTTTTTTCTTAATACTTTTCTCGTAGTTGTTATGCTTGCGAGGGGGTGATGCGTTTCCAACGCATTTATAATTTTTGATTGTTTCATGCTGTTATATTATCATTCTTGGATGTTTTGCAATCATTTTATATCTTTTTTGGTACTACCCTATTGACATAGTGCTCAGTGCCAGTTGTTGTTTTCTGCTTGTTTTTTACATCGCAGGAAATCAATCTCAAACGGAGTCCAAACGCAGTGAAACTTTTTGTGGGTTTTTTCTGGACCAGAAGACACTGTATGGGCCAAGAAAGTACCTGAGGGGTGCTCCGAGGGGAGCACAACCCACAAGGGCGCGCCTGGGGGCCCACGCGCGCCCAGGTGGGTTGTGCCCACCTCGGTGGCCTCCCGCACTGCCTCTTTGCTCTATAAATACCCAATATTCCAGAAACCCTAGGGGAGTCGACGAAAATCAATTCCAGCCGCCGCAAGTTCCAGAAACATCAGATCCAATCTAGATGATGCGTGATGCGTGAGTAGTTCTTTGTAGACCTACTGGTCCGTAGTTAGTAGCTAGATGGCTTCCTCTCTATCTCTCTCTCTTGATTCTCAATACAATGGTCTCTTGGAGATCCATATGATGTAAGTCCTTTTGCAGTGTGTTTGTTGGGATCCGATGAACTTTGAGTTTATGGTCAGATCTATATTTTTATCAATGGAAATTATTTGAGTCTTCTTTGATCTCTTATATGCATGATTGATTATAGCCTCGTATTTCTTCTCCACTATTTTGGTTTTGTTTGGCCAACTTGATCTATTTATCTTGCAATTGGAAGAGGTGCTTTGTGATGGGTTCATCTTACGGTGCTTGATCCCAGTGACAGAAGGGGAAACGACACGTATGCATCGTTGCTATTAAGGATAACAAGATAGGGTCTATTTCTACATAAATAGATCTTGTCTACATCATGTCATCGTTCTTATTGCATTACTCCGTTTTTTCATGAACTTAATACACTATGTGTGGAGTAATAGTAATAGATGCAGGCAGGAGTCGGTCTACTAATCTTGGACGTGATGCCTATAGAATGATCATTGCCTGGATATCGTCATGATTATTTGAAGTTCTATCAATTGCCCAACAGTAATTGTTTTCCCATCGTTTGCTATTTTACTCGAGAGAAGCCACTAGTGAAACCTACGGCCCCCGGGTGTCTTCTTTAATATATTTGCCTTCGCGATCTATTTTATTTGCTTTTATTTTCAGATCTATTAAACCAAAAATGCAAAAATACTTTGTTGCACTTTATTTTATTTGTGATCCATTTATCCAATCTATTACAACTTTATCCCGTCTCGTGCCAATTTCTGGCGTCGTTGTCCGAAAGGGATTGACAACCCCTTTAACACGTCGGGTCGCGAGTATTTGTTATTTGTGTGCAGGGGCTGTTTACGTTGTGTTGCGTGGTTCTCCTACTGGTTCGATAACCTTGATCTCATCACTGAGGGAAATGCCTACCGTTGATGTGCTGCATCATCCCTTCCTCTTTGGAGAAATACCGACGTAGTTCTAGCAGACATCAAAAGGAATTTCTGGCGCCGTTGCCGGGGAGACATCATCAACATCAACCAGATTCCTAATCACAAATATCATCTCCTTGCAATTTACATTATTTGCCATTTGCCTCTCGTTTTCCTCTCCCCCACTTCACAAAAATTTGTCGTTTTATTCACCCTCTTTTTCGTTCACCATTTTCTTGTCAGATCTATTCGCGTTTTTGCTTTCTCGTCACAATGGCTGGTTTGACCGCTCCTCCTTTGTTACCACATTTGGAAGTTCTATACTTCAAACAAAGACAAGGAGAAAAATTGAAATATGCTTGGTATAGGCTTATGGAGTCCTATTGTGCTTGCAATTTAAAGGGAGATGCAAAAATTTTGCTTATAAATTTTTATGTATGATTGGCTTTGCATCATAGACAACTTCTGGATTTTGCCGCGAAAGGGAATTTTATTGAGCTTGATGTTAATGATGCCTATGAAATCTTAGAAGAAATTTTGGGGTTCCACCACAAAAGAAAGGGTTTTCTTTCACCCCAGAGGGAGTTCAAATTTTGGATAAACTCGGTGATTTGCATAAGCATGTGGTTGAATTGCAAAAATACAATGAACCTCTCAAACATCTCAGTGGTAGTATCAATCGTATGAACACTTTGATTAACCTTTGCAATAAATGGTTGGATATTTTAGATCTCAAGATGGTTTCTTTCCCGGAAAATTTAGGGAAGCACAAAGAGCCTCCTGGATTTGAAAAAACCCTTACTAAAATGGCAAAGATTACGGATGACAACACTTAGATCCTACGCGTTATGCCTGGCTAGGGGCGTAAAACGATAGCGCTCGTTGGGAGGCAACCCAACTTGTATCTTTTTGCCTTTTGGTTTTCTTGCTGTTTTTTATAAAATACCCAATTATGCCTCTGATTAGATGTGTTTTTGTGGTTTAAATTAGTGTTTGTGCCAAGCAAGGCCTTTGGGATGATTTGGGTGAAAGTTGATTTGATCTTGCTGAAAAACAGAAACTTTTGCACTCACGAAATTATTTTTCATTTTTATCCGAAGAGTGATTTTGAGTTGATTCTTTTTGCAGAAGATTAATAAACAAATTGCTCACGTTGTACTAATTTTCCAGAATTTTTGGAGTTACAGAAGTATTCGAAGTGGTCAGATTGCTACAGACTATTCTGTTTTTGACAGATTCTATTTTCTTGCGTTGTGTTCTTGTTTTGATGATTCTATGGTTTTCTTTGAAGAGTTTTTGCCATAGAAAAGTTGGAATACAGTAGATATAATGCCAAAATAAAATGTGAATGGGTTTGCAACAATACTTATAGTAGTGGTTTGCTTTCTTATACTAACGGATCTCACGAAGGTTTTGTTGAGTTTTGTGTGATTGAAGTTTTTAAGTTTTGGGTGAGATTACGATGGATGAGGAATAAGGATTAGCAAAAGGCTAAGCTTGGGGATGTCCAAGGCACCCCAAGATAATATTCAAAGAAGTAGCAAGCAACTAAGCTTGGGGATGCCAGGGTGAGATTACGATGGATGAGGAATAAGGATTAGCAAAAGGCTAAGCTTGGGGATGTCCAAGGCACCCCAAGATAATATTCAAAGAAGTAGCAAGCAACTAAGCTTGGGGATGCCCCCGAGTGGCATTACCTCTTTCTTCTAACAACCATCGGTATTTTACTTGGAGCTATATTTTTATTCATCACATATTATGAGTTTTGCTTGGAGCGTCTTGTATGATATGAGTCTTTGCTTGTTTTACTTTGTGCTTTAAGTCTTGAATCCTTGCTGGACACATCTTTTTGAGGGAGCCGAAAATTATGCTATGCTTGCTCCTATGCTTCACTTAAATTTTTAGAGCCTTGGAATTGCTCTAGTGCTCCACTTATATCTTTTTGAGCACGGTGTGCTTTGTTATTTTTGAAGAAATTCTCTCATGCTTCACTTAGATTTATTTGGGAGTTAGTAAATTTTTTAAGAAATTCTCTCTTGCTTCACTTAGATTATTTTGAGAGAAAGAAATATTATGCTCATGTTCTTCACTTAAATTTGTTTGAGCTTATTAAAAGCAACATATGAAACTAGTCCCAAAGTGATAGATATCCAAGGAGGATATAATAAAAACTTTCATGAAGATCATTGGACAAAATAAACTTGGTTCTTAGTAATGGTTTTGAGGTATGACGATATGATATGTGAGTCATGTTGATGAGTAATTATGCTTTAGTAAGAATATTGGTGTTAAGGTTTGTGATTCCCTATGCAAGCACGAAAGTCAAAAGTTATGCAATGAAACTATATCCTACTTGTGGTGCATTATTTAGTGTTACTTATGCTTAATGCTCGGGTGAGAGATTTTTCGTTTCTTGGTTGGACGCTTCTCAATCTTTTTGCTAGCCTTCATTTTTCACTAAGTATGATCACTACTTGTGCATCCAAAACCCTTTAAACCAGTTTTGCCATATGAGTCCACTATACCTACCTATATGTGGTATTTCCGTACTATTCTAATAAGCAAATTTGCATGTGCCATCTCTAATTTTTAAAATAAATTTCTCTTTTGTGTGCTCGTACCGCTCGCAATGCGGTGAGGGGTGGTCGGTGTTTTCCATGTTAGATGTGTTATTTTCACGATGAGTATTTATTCACTTGTCATTGCACAAGAGTACGGCAAAGGTATTAGGGATGCCCAGTCCCAAAATGAAAAATGAATTTACTTTATGTTGTCAAATAATAAATTCCTTGGAAAGTGTTGGTATGGAGGGCACCCGTGGATAGGGTTAGCCATGGAAAGTGAAAGTATGGGGGAAAAGGAATAAACTTTATTTTCTATTGCAGACCGCCTATGATATATCTAGCATGGAAAGTGTTGGGAACTCTAAGTCGTTTTCGTTGGTGGGAAAAGTATGTCTCCCAAAAAAAATTTATCTCTCAATTTTCGCTTTGAGCTCTGGCACCTCTACAAATCCCTACTTCCCTTTGTGAAGGGTCTTTTTTTTACCTTATGCAATTTTTATTTTGAATTTGAGTCTCCATCTTCTCTTATAAAGCACCAACTAAGGGGCACTATGATCGTATTTGAGCATTGGGTGTAACTAATATTCGAGTTTGTTTCATGAATGGATCAATGATTAAGCATAATGGGCTAGGGATAACTTGCTTTAGTGTTGATATTTTGAAAGATATGGTTGCTTGTTGATAGGCTTGAGTATTAAAGTCTTCATGTCAAAACTAGACTATTGCTTTGATCCATATAAAAGTCCAAATGTCTATGCTACAAAGAAAAGATTATCTGATGAACATGTTAGGCAGCATTCCACATCAAAAAATATGTTTTTATAATTTACCTACTCGAGGATGAGTAGGAATTAAGCTTGGGGATGCTGATACATCTCCAACGTATCTATAATTTTTTATTGTTCCATGCAGTTATATTATCATTCTTGGATGTTTTATAATCATTTTATATCGTTTTTTAGTACTAACCTATTGACATAGTGCCCAGTGCCAGTTGCTGTTTTCTGCTTGTTTTTTACATCGTAGGAAATCAATACTAAACGGAGTCCAAACGCAGCGAAACTTTTGTGGGTTTTTTTGGACCAGAAGACACCGTATGGGCCAAGAAAGTACTTGAGGGTTGCTTCGAGGGGAGAACAACCCACCAGGGCGTGCCTGGGGGCCCAGGCGGCGCTCAGGTGGGTTGTGCCCACCTTAGTGGCCTCCCGCACCGCCTCTTTGCTCTATAAATACCTCAATATTACAGAAACCCTAGGGGAGTCGACGAAAATCAATTCCAGCCGCCGCAAGTTCCAGAAACACCAGATCCAATCTAGACACCATCACGGAGGGGTTCATCATGTCCATTGGTGCCTCTTCGATGATGCATGAGTAGTTCTTTGTAGACCTACGGGTCCATAGTTAGTAGCTAGATGGCTTCCTCTCTCTCTCTCTCTTGATTCTCAATACTATGGTCTCTTGGAGATCCATATGATGTAAGTCTTTTTGCAGTGTGTTTGTTGGGATCCGATGAACTTTGAGTTTATGATCAGATATATGTTTTAATCCATGAAAGTTATTTGACTCTTCTTTGATCTTTTATATGCATGATTGATTATAGCCTCATATTTTTTTCTCCGATATTTGGGTTTTGTTTGGCCAACTTGATCTATTTATCTTGCAATGGGAAGAGGTGCTTTGTGATGGGTTCGATCTTACGGTGCTTGATCCTACTGACAGAAGGGTAAACGACACGTATGCATTGTTGCTATTAAGGATAACAAGATGGGGTCTATTTCTACATAAATAGATCTTGTCTACATCATGTCATCATTCTTATTGCATTACTCCGTTTTTTCATGAACTTAATACACTAGATGAATGTTGAATAACAGTCGATGTGTGGAGTAATAGTAGTAGATGCAGGCAGGAGTCGGTCTACTAATCTTGGACGTGATGCCTATATAATGATCATTGCCTGGATATCGTCATGATTATTTGAAGTTTTATCAATTGCCCAACAGTAATTGTTTTCCCACTGTTTGCTATTTTTCTCAAGAGAAGCCACTAGTGAAACCTACGGCCCTCGGGTGTCTTCTTTAATATATTTGCCTTCGCGATCTATTTTATTGGCTTTTATTTTCAGATCTATTAAACCAAAAATACAAAAATACTTTTCTGCACTTTATTTTATTTGCGATCCATTTATCCAATCTATTACAACTTTATCCCGTCTCCGTTCCAATTTCTTGCGCCGTTGCCCGAAAGGGATTGACAACCCCTTTAACACGTCGGGTTGCGAGTATTTGTTATTTGTGTGCAGGGGCTGTTTACATTGTGTTGTGTGGTTCTCCTACTGGTTCGATAACCTTGGTCTCATCACTGAGGGAAATACCTACCATTGTTGTGTTGCATCATCCCTTCCTCTTTGAGAAAATTCCGACGTAGTTCTAGCAGACATCAGGGGGTTAATCATAAGCGAGATGCTTGTTCAAGTAAGAACAACATCCAAGCACCGGTCCACCCACATATCAAATTATCAAAGTAGCGAACACGAATCAAACCAACAGGATGACTAGATGAGATTCCTGTGTGCCCTCAAGAACACTTTGCTTATTATAAGAGACTGTTCCGGCCTGTCCTTTACTACAAAATTGATTGGCGTACCTTGCTGCAATTTTGTTACCGTTACCGTTACTTGTTCGTCATAAATTATCTTGCTATCAAACTACTTGTTACTGAAGCGTGGGATATGCTCCAGTGCTGGCATCTGTAAAGTATCACCAAAATATGCATCTCATTCACTGTTGTAAGATGTTCTTTCTGTTGGGGAACGTAGTAATTTCAAAAAAATTCCTACGCACACGCAAGATCATGGTGATGCATAGCAACGAGAGGGGAGAGTGTTGTCTACGTACCCTCGTAGACCGAAAGAGGAAGCGTTAACACAACGCGGTTGATGTAGTCGTACGTCTTCACGATCCGACCGATCAAGTACCGAACGCACGGCACCTCCGAGTTCAGCACACGTTCAGCTCGATGACGTCCCTCGAACTCCGATCCAGCCGAGTGTTGAGGGAGAGTTTCGTCAGCACGACGGCGTGGTGACGATGATGATGTTCTACCGACGCAGGGCTTCGCCTAAGCACCGCTACGATATTATCGAGGTGTAATATGGTGGAGGGGGGCACCGCACACGGGTAAAAGATCGTTGATCAATTGTGTGTAGAGAGGTGCCCCCTGCCCCCGTATATAAAGGAGCAAGGGGGAGGCCGCCGGCCAAGGGAGGAGAGGCGCGCCAGGAGGAGTCCTACTCCTACCGGGAGTAGGACTCCCCCCTTTCCATGTTGGACTAGGAGAGGAAGGGGGAAAGGTGGAGGGGAGGAAGGAAGGGGGGGCGCCGCCCCCCTCTCCTTGTCCTATTCGGACTGGGGGGGAGGGGCGCGCGGCCCTGCCCTGGCCTCCTCTCCTCTCTTCCACCTAGGCCCAATAAGGCCCATTAAGTTACCGGGGGGTTCCGGTAACCTCCCGGTACTCCGGAAAAATCCCGATTTCACCCGGAACACTTCCGATGTCCAAACATAGGCTTCCAATATATCAATCTTTATGTCTCGACCATTTCGAGACTCCTCGTCATGTCCGTGATCACATCCGGGACTCCGAACAACCTTCGGTACATCAAAACATATAAACTCATAATATAACTGTCATCGTAACGTTAAGCGTGCGGACCCTACGGGTTCGAGAACTATGTAGACATGACCGAGACACCTCTCCGGTCAATAACCAATAGCGGAACCTGGATGCTCATATTGGTTCCCACATATTCTACGAAGATCTTTATCGGTCAGACCGCATAACAACATACGTTGTTCCCTTTGTCATCGGTATGTTACTTGCCCGAGATTCGATCGTCGGTATCTCGATACCTAGTTCAATCTCGTTACCGGCAAGTCTCTTTACTCGTTCCGTAATACATCATCCCGCAACTAACTCATTAGTCACAATGCTTGCAAGGCTTATAGTGATGTGTATTACTGAGTGGGCCCAGAGATACCTCTCCGACAATCGGAGTGACAAATCCTAATCTCGAAATACGCCAACCCAACAAGTACCTTTGGAGACACCTGTAGAGCACCTTTATAATCACCCAGTTACGTTGTGACGTTTGGTAGCACACAAAGTGTTCCTCCGGTAAACGGGAGTTGCATAATCTCATAGTCATAGGAACATGTATAAGTCATGAAGAAAGCAATAGCAACATACTAAACGATCGAGTGCTAAGCTAACGGAATGGGTCAAGTCAATCACATCATTCTCCTAATGATGTGATCCCGTTAATCAAATGACAACTCATGTCTATGGCTAGGAAACATAACCATCTTTGATCAACGAGCTAGTCAAGTAGAGGCATACTAGTGACACTCTGTTTGTCTATGTATTCACACATGTATTATGTTTCCGGTTAATACAATTCTAGCATGAATAATAAACATTTATCATGATATAAGGAAATAAATAATAACTTTATTATTGCCTCTAGGGCATATTTCCTTCAGTCTCCCACTTGCACTAGAGTCAATAATCTAGATTACACAGTAATGATTCTTACACCCATGGAGTCTTGGTGCTGATCATGTTTTGCTCGTGGAAGAGGCTTAGTCAACGGGTCTGCAACATTCAGATCCGTATGTATCTTGCAAATTTCTATGTCTCCCACCTGGACTAAATCCCGGATGGAATTGAAGCGTCTTTTGATGTGCTTGGTTCTCTTGTGAAATCTGGATTCCTTTGCTAAGGCAATTGCACCAGTATTGTCACAAAAGATTTTCATTGGTCCCGATGCACTAGGTATGACACCTAGATCGGATATGAACTCCTTCATCCAGACTCCTTCATTTGCTGCTTCCGAAGCAGCTATGTACTCCGCTTCACACGTAGATCCCGCCACGACACTTTGCTTAGAACTGCACCAACTGACAGCTCCACCGTTCAATGTAAACACGTATCCGGTTTGCGATTTAGAATCGTCCGGATCAGTGTCAAAGCTTGCATCAACGTAACCATTTACGATGAGCTCTTTGTCACCTCCATAAACGAGAAACATATCCTTAGTCCTTTTCAGGTATTTCAGGATGTTCTTGACCGCTGTCCAGTGATCCACTCCTGGATTACTTTGGTACCTCCCTGCTAAACTTATAGCAAGGCACACATCAGGTCTGGTACACAGCATTGCATACATGATAGAGCCTATGGCTGAAGCATAGGGAACATCTTTCATCTTCTCTCTATCTTCTGCAGTGGTCGGGCATTGAGTCTTACTCAATCTCACACCTTGTAGTACAGGCAAGAACCCTTTCTTTGCTTGATCCATTTTGAACTTCTTCAAAACTTTGTCAAGGTATGTGCTTTGTGAAAGTCCAATTAAGCGTCTTGATCTATCTCTATAGATCTTGATGCCCAATATATATGCAGCTTCACCGAGGTCTTTCATTGAAAAACTCTTATTCAAGTATCCCTTTATGCTATCCAGAAATTCTATATCATTTCCAATCAGCAATATGTCATCCACATATAATATCAGAAATGCTACTGAGCTCCCACTCACTTTCTTGTAAATACAGGCTTCTCCAAAAGTCTGTATAAAACCAAATGCTTTGATCACACTATCAAAGCGTTTATTCCAACTCCGAGAGGCTTGCACCAGTCCATAAATGGATCGCTGGAGCTTGCACACTTTGTTAGCTCCCTTTGGATCGACAAAACCTTCCGGTTGCATCATATACAACTCTTCTTCCAGAAATCCATTCAGGAATGCAGTTTTGACATCCATTTGCCAAATTTCATAATCATAAAATGCGGCAATTGCTAACATGATTCGGACAGACTTAAGCATCGCTACGGGTGAGAAGGTCTCATCGTAGTCAATCCCTTGAACTTGTCGAAAACCTTTCGCAACAAGTCGAGCTTTATAGACAGTAACATTACCGTCAGCGTCAGTCTTCTTCTTGAAGATCCATTTATTTTCAATGGCTTGCCGATCATCGGGCAAGTCAACCAAAGTCCATACTTTGTTCTCATACATGGATCCCATCTCGGATTTCATGGCCTCAAGCCATTTTGCGGAATCTGGGCTCACCATCGCTTCTTCATAGTTCGTAGGTTCGTCATGGTCTAGCAACATAACCTCCAGAACAGGATTACCGTACCACTCTGGTGCGGATCTTAATCTGGTTGACCTACGAGGTTCAGTAATAACTTGATCTGAAGTTTCATGATCATTATCATTAACTTCCTCACTAATTGGTGTAGGTGTCGCAGAAACTGGTTTCTGTGATGATCTACTTTCCAATAAGGGAGCAGGTACAGTTACCTCATCAAGTTCTACTTTCCTCCCACTCACTTCTTTCGAGAGAAACTCCTTCTCTAGAAAGGATCCATTCTTAGCAACGAATGTCTTGCCTTCGGATCTGTGATAGAAGGTGTACCCAACAGTCTCCTTTGGGTATCCTATGAAGACACATTTCTCCGATTTAGGTTCGAGCTTATCAGGTTGAAGTTTCTTCACATAAGCATCGCAACCCCAAACTTTAAGATACGACAACTTTGGTTTCTTGCCAAACCATAGTTCATAAGGCGTCGTCTCAACGGATTTCGATGGTGTCCTATTTAGAGTGAATGCAGCCGTCTCTAAAGCATAACCCCAAAACGATAGCGGTAAATCAGTAAGAGACATCATAGATCGCACCATATCTAGTAAAGTACGATTACGACGTTCGGACACACCATTACGTTGTGGTGTTCCGGGTGGCGTGAGTTGCGAAACTATTCCGCATTGTTTCAAATGTAGGCCAAACTCGTAACTCAAATATTCTCCTCCACGATCTGATCGTAGAAACTTTATTTTCTTGTTACGATGATTTTCAACTTCGCTCTGAAATTCTTTGAACTTTTCAAATGTTTCAGACTTATGTTTCATTAAGTAGATATACCCATATCTGCTCAAATCATCTGTGAAGGTGAGAAAATAACGATATCCGCCACGAGCCTCAATATTCATCGGACCACATACATCTGTATGTATGATTTCCAACAAATCAGTTGCTCTCTCCATAGTTCCGGAGAACGGTGTTTTAGTCATCTTGCCCATGAGACACGGTTCGCAAGTACCAAGTGATTCATAATCAAGTGATTCCAAAAGTCCATCATTATGGAGTTTCTTCATGCGCTTTACACCGATATGACCTAAACGGCAGTGCCACAAATAAGTTGCACTATCATTATCAACTCTGCATCTTTTGGCTTCAACATTATGAATATGTGTATCACTACTATCGAGATTCAACAAAAATAGACCACTCTTCAAGGGTGCATGACCATAAAAGATATTACTCATATAAATAGAACAACCATTATTCTCTGATTTAAATGAATAACCGTCTCGCATCAAACAAGATCCAGATATAATGTTCATGCTTAACGCTGGCACCAAATAACAATTATTTAGGTCTAAAACTAATCCCGAAGGTAGATGTAGAGGTAGCGTGCCGACCGCGATCACATCGACTTTGGAACCATTTCCCACGCGCATCGTCACCTCGTCCTTAGCCAATCTTCGCTTAATCCGTAGCCCCTGTTTCGAGTTGCAAATATTAGCAACAGAACCAGTATCAAATACCCAGGTGCTACTGCGAGCATTAGTAAGGTACACATCAATAACATGTATATCACATATACCTTTGTTAACCTTGCCATCCTTCTTATCCGCCAAATACTTGGGGCAGTTCCGCTTCCAGTGACCAGTCTGCTTGCAGTAGAAGCACTCAGTTTCAGGCTTAGGTCCAGACTTGGGTTTCTTCTCCTGAACAGCAACTTGCTTGCTGTTCTTCTTGAAGTTCCCCTTCTTCTTCCCTTTGCCCTTTTTCTTGAAACTAGTGGTCTTATTGACCATCAACACTTGATGCTCCTTTTTGATTTCTACCTCCGCTGCCTTTAGCATTGCGAAGAGCTCGGGAATTGTCTTATTCATCCCTTGCATGTTATAGTTCATCACGAAGCTCTTGTAGCTTGGTGGCAGTGATTGAAGAATTCTGTCAATGACGCTATCATCCGGAAGATTAACTCCCAGTTGAATCAAGTGATTATTATACCCAGACATTTTGAGTATATGCTCACTGACAGAACTATTCTCTTCCATCTTGCAGCTGTAGAACTTATTGGAGACTTCATATCTCTCAATCCGGGCATTTGCTTGAAATATTAACTTCAACTCCTGGAACATCTCATATGCTCCATGACGTTCAAAACGTCGTTGAAGACCCGGTTCTAAGCCGTAAAGCATGGCACACTGAACTATCGAGTAGTCATCAGCTTTGCTCTGCCAGACGTTCATAACTTCTGGTGTTGCTCTTGCAGGAGGCCTGGCACCCAGCGGTGCTTCCAGGACGTAATTCTTCTGTGCAGCAATGAGGATAATCCTCAAGTTACGGACCCAGTCCGTGTAATTGCTACCATCATCTTTCAACTTTGCTTTCTCAAGGAACGCATTAAAATTCAACGGAACAACAGCACGGGCCATCTATCTACAATTAACATAGACAAGCAAGATACTATCAGGTACTAAGTTCATGATAAATTTAAGTTCTATTAATCATATTACTTAAGAACTCCCACTTAGATAGACATCCCTCTAATCCTCTAAGTGATTACGTGATCCAAATCAACTAAACCATGTCCGATCATCACGTGAGATGGAGTAGTTTCAATGGTGAACATCACTATGTTGATCATATCTACTATATGATTCACGCTCGACCTTTCGGTCTCCGTGTTCCGAGGCCATATCTGCATATGCTAGGCTCGTCAAGTTTAACCTGAGTATTCCGCGTGTGCAACTGTTTTGCACCCGTTGTATTTGAACGTAGAGCCTATCACACCCGATCATCACGTGGTGTCTCAGCACGAAGAACTTTCGCAACGGTGCATACTCAGGGAGAACACTTTTATCTTGAAATTTTAGTGAGAGATCATCTTATAATGCTACCGTCAATCAAAGCAAGATAAGATGCATAAAAGATAAACATCACATGCAATCAATATAAGTGATATGATATGGCCATCATCATCTTGTGCTTGTGATCTCCATCTCCGAAGCACCGTCATGATCACCATCGTCACCGGCGCGACACCTTGATCTCCATCGTAGCATCGTTGTCGTCTCGCCAACTATTGCTTTTACGACTATCGCTACCGCTTAGTGATAAAGTAAAACAATTACATGGCGATTGCATTTCATACAATAAAGCGACAACCATATGGCTCCTGCCAGTTGCCGATAACTCGGTTACAAAACATGATCATCTCATACAATAAAATATAGCATCATGTCTTGACCATATCACATCACAACATGCCCTGCAAAAACAAGTTAGACGTCCTCTACTTTGTTGTTGCAAGTTTTACGTGGCTGCTACGGGCTTAGCAAGAACCGTTCTTACCTACGCATCAAAACCACAACGATAGTTTGTCAAGTTGGTGCTGTTTTAACCTTCGCAAGGACCGGGCGTAGCCACACTCGGTTCAACTAAAGTGAGAGAGACAGACACCCGCCAGTCACCTTTAAGCAACGAGTGCTCGCAACGGTGAAACCAGTCTCGCGTAAGCGTACGCGTAATGTCGGTCCGGGCCGCTTCATCTCACAATACCGCTGAACCAAAGTATGACATGCTGGTAAGCAGTATGACTTATATCGCCCACAACTCACTTGTGTTCTACTCGTGCATAACATCAACGCATAAAACCAGGCTCGGATGCCACTGTTGGGGAACGTAGTAATTTCAAAAAAATTCCTACGCACACGCAAGATCATGGTGATGCATAGCAACGAGAGGGGAGAGTGTTGTCCACGTACCCTCGTAGACCGAAAGCGGAAGCGTTAACACAACGCGGTTGATGTAGTCGTACGTCTTCACGATCCGACCGATCAAGTACCGAACGCACGGCACCTCCGAGTTCAGCACACGTTCAGCTCGATGACGTCCCTCGAACTCCGATCCAGCCGAGTGTTGAGGGAGAGTTTCGTCAGCACGACGGCGTGGTGACGATGATGATGTTCTACCGACGCAGGGCTTCGCCTAAGCACCGCTACGATATTATCGAGGTGTAATATGGTGGAGGGGGGCACCGCACACGGCTAAAAGATCGTTGATCAATTGTGTGTAGAGAGGTGCCCCCTGCCCCCGTATATAAAGGAGCAAGGGGGAGGCCGCCGGCCAAGGGAGGAGAGGCGCGCCAGGAGGAGTCCTACTCCTACCGGGAGTAGGACTCCCCCCTTTCCATGTTGGACTAGGAGAGGAAGGGGGAAAAGGTGGAGGGGAGGAAGGAAGGGGGGCGCCGCCCCCCTCTCCTTGTCCTATTCGGACTGGGGGGGAGGGGCGCGCGGCCCTGCCCTGGCCTCCTCTCCTCTCTTCCACCTAGGCCCAATAAGGCCCATTAAGTTACCGGGGGGTTCCGGTAACCTCCCGGTACTCCGGAAAAATCCCGATTTCACCCGGAACACTTCCGATGTCCAAACATAGGCTTCCAATATATCAATCTTTATGTCTCGACCATTTCGAGACTCCTCGTCATGTCCGTGATCACATCCGGGACTCCGAACAACCTTCGGTACATCAAAACATATAAACTCATAATATAACTGTCATCGTAACGTTAAGCGTGCGGACCCTACGGGTTCGAGAACTATGTAGACATGACCGAGACACCTCTCCGGTCAATAACCAATAGCGGAACCTGGATGCTCATATTGGTTCCCACATATTCTACGAAGATCTTTATCGGTCAGACCGCATAACAACATACGTTGTTCCCTTTGTCATCGGTATGTTACTTGCCCGAGATTCGATCGTCGGTATCTCGATACCTAGTTCAATCTCGTTACCGGCAAGTCTCTTTACTCGTTCCGTAATACATCATCCCGCAACTAACTCATTAGTCACAATGCTTGCAAGGCTTATAGTGATGTGTATTACTGAGTGGGCCCAGAGATACCTCTCCGACAATCGGAGTGACAAATCCTAATCTCGAAATACGCCAACCCAACAAGTACCTTTGGAGACACCTGTAGAGCACCTTTATAATCACCCAGTTACGTTGTGACGTTTGGTAGCACACAAAGTGTTCCTCCGGTAAACGGGAGTTGCATAATCTCATAGTCATAGGAACATGTATAAGTCATGAAGAAAGCAATAGCAACATACTAAACGATCGAGTGCTAAGCTAACGGAATGGGTCAAGTCAATCACATCATTCTCCTAATGATGTGATCCCGTTAATCAAATGACAACTCATGTCTATGGCTAGGAAACATAACCATCTTTGATCAACGAGCTAGTCAAGTAGAGGCATACTAGTGACACTCTGTTTGTTTATGTATTCACACATGTATTATGTTTCTGGTTAATACAATTCTAGCATGAACAATAAACATTTATCATGATATAAGGAAATAAATAATAACTTTATTATTGCCTCTAGGGCATATTTCCTTCACTTTCTCATATTGTAAGATGTCCTTTTTTATTGAGATGTATACAGACGAATTTTAGTGTGTTTGTTCAAACAATTCAGTATATATGTAATCTATATTAAAATATCTAAAGCATGTTACATTTGTGAGCGGGGGGAGTAGAAGTTTAGATACTCCCTCCATTCACATATATAAGATGTTCTAATCTTTTCGTGAATCAGGTGTATATAGAGGATATGCACGTTTTAGTGTATTTGTTCATTTATGTCATTTCATATGTAGTTTATATTAAAATATTTAGAACATATTATAATTGTGACCCAAGGGAGTGTCTATTATGATTGATTCGAAAACTAAGACACCCCAAAAAAAGATGACGGCCGAACCCCTCCCCTACGTCGTAAAACAAGTCTAAGGCGAACTCCACCATGAAGACCCAAAACAGACGCGAAGTTTGTCCATTTTTTACCACCCCGTAGGTGCGCCCAATGTAGAGGACGCGTTTAACATTTGAGGTCCAGAGTTTTGAATTAAAAAAATGACCCAGAAGTCCAGTCTAACGTTAATAAAACTTAACACATAAAATAAGCCCAATCTACTTGTCATCGTCGTCATCTTGGGTTAGGTCGACGAATTCCGGCGCGGCTCATGGAAAGGCATGCTGCCACGTCGCCAACGCCGCATGCGGTTGTGCTGCCGCCTGCGCCGCATCCGACTGTGCCGCCGCCTCATTGGGCCTCCTCCCGCTGGCCCCGACCCCGATAAGGATCCAACCACGTGGTTGTGCTTCCCTGGCTTGCCAGGATCCACTTCCACGGGACTGTTGCATCGGCAGGTGGTGGAGTGGCGGCTAGGGCTAGATCTCGACTAGCCGGGGCAGGAGGAGGAAGATGGCTGGTCAAAGGGGAGGAAATGGACTGGCCGGGCCCCCACTGCATGTGTGGCATTAAAAAGCACACGCAGGACGAGTTTCTATGGCTAACGTGCAGGCCCAAACGCAAGCATGGGCTTAAAAATGACCAGCGGGTGGTGGGTGGGTGGCCGACACGCGGGCCCGAGACGAACACCGAGCGGACGCATAGCACGTACATATCATATCCGTGTGGTCTCTAGCAGTGGGGGCTAGTGGTGTCTAGCGGGGGGCTAGTGGTGTTTGGCAGTGGGGATGGTGACTGGGCCTCCCATGGGTGGTGTGGAGGTTGAGTGGAGGCTCGACAACGGCTCCCGACATGCTGCGGTAGTTGCGAGGTTGCCGTGGTGCCCATGAGGCTGGTGGTGACTATGGCTGTGGTTGGCAACATCGACGGGTGGTAAGGATCCCCCTGTTTCTGACTCCTTGGGTTGCAACTTCAATTGCCCTAGCATGTTACCCCATTGGCTCATTGTCTTATGGACCATATCTCTGATTGGCCTGAGCCTTTGTATAGGCCATATGACTTGGCCATACCCTCTAGGTATAAACCTGTCAAATTCATGTACATTTTATTGAATTCGTGAACTTTTTTGAAATCGCAAATATTTTGTAAATTCACTAACATTTTTTTCTAATCGAGTTTATTTACTTATTTTGAATTCCAGGACAATTTTATAAATTCTTGAAGTATTTTTGAAAACACAAATGTTTTTTGATTTCCCGAAAATGTTCATAAATTTGAGGGTGTATATTGAATTCACAAACATTTTTCGAAATTACAAACATTTTCTGAATTCATGAACATTTTTTGCATTCGCGAACATGTTTTCTAATTCATGGACACTCTTTGAATTCACGAGTAATTCATTTATGTTTTTCAAGTTTTAAGAGAAGTTTATTTTGTTTTTGTTCGCGAGTAATTCCTTTTTTGTTCTTTTCTTTGATCATGATTTAACAACAGTCAAGCTAGACACAGAAAAAATAGCGACCGCAAAGACAGTCGAACCAAAGGAAAAGAATAGCGAACGGAATATGGGCCAGCCAAACTACTAGTGAGACCGGAGAAAGAAGAGGAAGCATGGCGCCGTTTTTTTTAGGCCTAACATGCTTTACTTTATTGATCAATGGTACGAATTACAGGGATAATAGTAGTATCAAAAGGGTTTAAAAACCACACATGACGACCTTCATCTAGATGTAAAGTATGCCTAGCTAGACTATGAGCCTCCTTATTGGAGAAGCGTCCTTCATGAATAAAGGAGCAAGAGAGGAAATCTATAGCTATACTACTAAAACGCCCGTGCGTTGCCACGGGCTTTTGAAAAAAAATTAAGATGCTACTCATGGAGCTAAAATAACCAAGAATAAGGCTGTCTCAACTAACTCACATCTTTTTCTTGACAATCAGCTAACACACATCATACTATCATACTATCGAAGCCTTCCCCACCTTCGGCCATCAGTTGGCCATTCACAAGAGGGCGGCGGGCGCGGGCACGGGCGCTAGACTTGGTCATCTACGGCGTTGCGGCAGCCGAAGATCGAGTTGGACGTGGGGGTGTAAGGAGGGAAACAAGCACGCAAGGAGCAGGGGCATTGCGACGGGCAGTCGTGCCACGGCCTTTGCCTTTTCCAGGGCAACAGCCAGAGGCCACCACGCTCCTCGGCTCTCCCTCCTCTCTTCCATGCCAGGCAACAAAATGGGCGAGATAGAGAAGAGGCAACCAAGATGTTTTTCTATATGGCGACCATGAAATTAAGTGGTTGCAATGAAAAAGGAAATTGAATTAGATTACTTCACTATATCATACCACTAATCTATTCTAAGTAGATTCAAAGATAATATAATAGAAAACTCTAAAGTACCAAATTCTTCGAAAACACACATAAGAGAAACTTAGATAATTGTGAACTCCAAATGCCTGAACAACGAATCAAAATTATAGAATATGCACAAGCATGAGCACAAAAACACAATTTATGGAGCCCAGGAAAGGTTTCATGGAGCAAAAATATTCTATTCTACATAATGATCTTTGCTCCTTGGGACTCATTTATACGGGTTTTTGCTTTGCTCTGACCTAGCATGTTGACCAGTCCCCCATATTTTTGTTTTAGCTCTTTATCTAGTTGTTTTTATCAGTTCGATGAAAATATATCGTCCTGCGAGTAATATTACAAACCGGTGGGGTGCTACCCCCAGTTATTCTTCAACAAAAATGGCTTTATTAATTCTTTTCCAAAAAAAATCGTTGACAACAACAACTAACAGTCATGGATACATTTGCACTTCAAACATCAAAGGGTATAGATGTTTTCTACTTCAGAAACCATATGAGCAATGAGCTTGTTATTATACTTCTGAAACCATATGTAATGTAGTACTTATACTTTCCAATACTCATTGCCAGTTGGAACGGTCCTTTCTTAGTTCTACGGATACTGCAATTGCAAATGCCATGTCGAACTGGACATATCCAATTAGGATTGCCCTTAGTTTCTAACACACTCTCAACATACTTGCAATAATTTATAAAGTCTCAGCCCAAAGATGGTAATCAAGTGAAAAGGAAAAAAACTTCACACACATATAATAACCCAGTTGTAGGGTACATGCATAAAAAACATATTCATGGATAATATGAAACAAAATGTATATGAAAATTAGTCACCATGTACAGGACAGCAAACACAAAAGTACATGGATGGTATTAATATTACCTTGTATTAAAAGAAAGACTGCAACATGATATACAAAATGACCAAGCAGTAGAACTGATGGCCAAACTTCTCAAAATTCTAGTAAGAAAATTTTGGGCAATCATAAAACAAATAAACAAGGCAGTAGCTAGTCCTTTGCAATGCTTGATTGTATACATGATACCTTGCCCTCTTACAATATTATTCTTATCTGAATCCACGAAGATGCTATCCTCTGTAGTCCCCAGCTCTGAGGTAAACCATATCTCTTCTCATCGTGTGCTGTCAATCCTGCAAAAGATACATATAAATCTCTCTTTTACGGTGTGTGTGTGGTGTGGACCTGATATTTAAAGGTAACAAATTAGCCTTGTTCAAAAGAGTATTGTTCTCTTGTCAAGTTCCTTTGCATGTACCTACTATGGATAAGTTCATGCCATCAGACATGAAAAGGTTAAAGAATCCGCAATAGTACCATCTGTTCACATACTAAACTTTTCTGCTAAATGTGAAATATATAAAGATCTATCCAAACGAAATAGTATGCACTTGTTATGGATCAGTAGAAGTTAGAAGCAGCAACACCACTGACATTACGGATCACCAGAAGCAAACCATGCATGAACAGAGAGAAGAAGAAAACCCATAATTTGAGAAAAAACTATATGTTGAGGCCAGCCAAGATGTATACTGCAAAAAGGGTCCAACAGTTAAGTGATACTTCCAAATAGTGCCAATTCTAATATCTATATATAAAAAGCCTGTAACAAAAAAGTATATCAATGGATTTAAGATGGAGGAGGTATTTTAGATGGTTGGCCTCACCGGAAATAGAGGCGTCGGCTTGTGCTTGACACGGATATGACAGTAAGATCAAGATCTAGCTATAGCTTCAGCTCCATAGATTACATCGTACTATTTGACATAGCAAGATCAAAATACCAACATCCATCAGTTCAGCCTGTGAGGTAGGTACTCGTGACATGGTGTCTAGGAAAATATGGGCATCGAGGTCAGCAGAGCACATGGTCGAGTGTAGTGGCCAAACCGCTGTCAGCCCGATCACGACCTAAGATACGGTGTGGACCTGCTGGAGGGAAGCCCAAGCGCAACTTGGATGATGGCGTACTTGGAGCCGGCGCCGGCTCTCCCGTCCCTGCGGCAGCGCACGACCTGCTCCTCGGCAAACTTACACAAAAAAGAGCATCACGCCTTATCAAAGTACAACCTTGTGGAGCAAAGATCATATGCTTGTGGTCAAATCGGACACCAATTTATCCTTTCTGGACAGAAGACGTACTTGCATCTCCTGTGAACCTTATCATCACAATCTGGAATGTTGAGGAACCGGTTCATTAAGTTTGCAACCAAACTATAGAAAATCCGTTCATGATCTTAGGAAGAATTTGATTTCCTATTTGACTATTAAACTGGCAAGCTAATGGTGTATGCAATCAAAAGAAAAATCAGGCTCTTCTAGGATGAAGGCATGTACCTTTAGCAATGGCAAAATATAAAGATCTGTGGAGGGTAGGAGGAGCCACCAATAGATCTGCACATGAAGAAGCAGAAGGAGGAGCCACCACCAGATGTGCACAGGGAGGACCCGAGTAGGTTGCTGGCAACATACTTCTTTAATATAGGAAATTAAGAATAATAATACCATTCTCTTCTACTCCCGAGTAGTTAGCTAACTGAAAATAGATTGCTAGATGGACCCTTACTTCTACAAACCATGCATGTAAGATGTAACCACAAAACAAGAAACAATTCGAGCGAACTGAAGATAGATTGCTAGATCGGTTAAACGATGAACACAACTGCCATAAATCACATCAGAGCATGTAACATACTATGAGAAATCATTCATAGATTGGCTGCTGGTACTTCATTCAGACTTCACAAGCACCAAGAGTCAAATCACGGGCGTTGGTAAGGTTCAAAGCTTCAGACTAATCTAAAATATCAGCTCCATATCTTTTGTGAATGTGTGATGCGTGCCTTAGGACTTCCTGCTGTCCTGTAGGTATGCCCTTGGTCAGAAAGTTCGTGTTTCTGTCAGAGAGGTAGAACTGTCATCTGCATCATCTACTTACTCTACTAAAAAATGAAGCTCATGTGTCAGCAGTTGTCACTGAATTTTCAGATGACTGGCAATAAAGTTTGCTGCTTAATTTTGGACTGCTAAGTTTAAGTTTTCCATGTGTGTAGGTGTAGCAGGTAATAGCTCTGAACCCTGAAAAAAAGATTCAAAAATCGAATCCTTTCTCCATGCCCTCACAATGCCTATGAATTTCACATGTGATCGTTTAAACAGCACACACGTTGTCCATTCAAAATGAGGTGGAATAAAATTAAATCTAAACTGAACATTACAAAATTTTAAAATCAGAACCTTTGTATAACTGACAATGGATCATCGTATACAACAAGATCTATTAAGTAATGCAAGAGCACACACGTACATAAGAGTCAAAAGACTGATCAGAAGGCATGACCTACATGGATAGACTAAGGTCTCTGTAGTGCAAGAATTAGAAAAATGGTAGCAACACACCAAAGACAACTAAAGTCAAGGATGGCATCTCCTTCTTCCATACGGTGGTCCATGCTCTATGCAATCCCTGAAGAAGAACATACCTTAAAAGGCTGAAATCAAGAGTAAGGAACATATCAAAAGGGTTCGGAAATAGAAAGCAGAAAATTCAAGAGTCAGTACAAAAACAAAATAGCTCTAAATAGATCTGAGACTTGAGGAGAGAAGAACTATCATACTGACTATTTTAAATTTATTTACTTACCAATTAGTACACCGTAACTTTTTTTATGTAACGAAGATATCCGTATATAGAAGTAAATAATTGCGTATACACATCAATAGTTAAATACACAATAGGTTATTTAAGTCGTACATGGACCAAAACAATTTTGCGACTGGTTGTAAGGTTGCAATTGAGCACTTGCAGAAGACAGCTCAAGTCAACCTAGCTCATCAATAAACAGCCAATTTGAAGATATGGAGAAGAATCTAACTTTCTTGTGAGGCTTCATGAAGAAACATGTGGCACCACTTAGATCACAAACACATGAGCTAGACTATCCACGAAACTTGATTAAACGGTCTACCACATCAGATGCTAAAGAATGAAATCGCAGAGACTAATAACAAATGAAGAGAGACAAACACTGCAATTTGGGACCCCAGATAAATGGCGGGTTTACCTTGTGGGGGCAGTATGACGCCGGTAGCTGATCTATGAAGGTTGATCCCTCATAGTGGGACTCAGATCCTGCTGCCCCACAGTATGGAAACAAACCCTTAAAGGATCTGAGTCCATACTTCCTCAACTTCCTCAACTTTGCAGAATCACATCTTCCAAGCAGTATTCAGTCACACGTCTGGTTCCAATCCCTAGAACAATTGGACTGCAATGCCTGCGGATTTTCACTTGATGAGATTCTGTTTTCTAAGATTAAATACAAGCAAGAAAACAGACATTCACCTCCAATTACATCGATCGGGCTTTGCGTTGGTCTTCAAATTTAAAATGCAGAACTGTAATATGTATGTATGTTGTTGGTATGGTTCTTCCTATTCTGGAAATTGAACATACATGGGGAATCTGCAGACTTTATATTTCAGCTTGCATTCTCTTTTTACAAGAAGAAAAATGAAGTAAATACTTGTAAGCAATAAGTGTTACCTTGGATTCCTACTCGTAGATCTGGGTGTATTTCGTGTAGCTAGCAATTTGAATGCATGAGATTATGTGGCTGTGCCAGCAAGCCTGTCAGCCAGAATGCAGAAGTCTGGGTCGTGAAAATGCATTGTTGATTAGTTGTGTACTTACTACTGGAGCTAAAATGGTCGTAGTTCTTGTGCCTTAACTCATCACATGCAGTCCTCCTGCATAGTTCGAAAAAAGAAATAATTCACAAATCAATACTGAGGAAGACATATAATAGTAAGATAAGAACAGCTAGCTAGCCAGCGGCCGAAGGACTCTTTCGGTTACCTGGCTTGTAATCATCATCACCCAGTCGCTCACAAAATTATTCAGTACAGGGCCAAAATCACAATCGTCAGTCTCATGAAAATCTTTAATCTCCCATGCCGTTGGATACACATTAGGCCTAAAAAAATTATGCAAAAAAAAATTCAAGTATGAGATGTAAGATTCAGAGTACAGTCTTTAGAAAGATAAGTTTTCTTTCACAACAAAAGCCATCTAAACCAAGTCTGACGCCCACTAAAAACCATCTAAAGAGGCAATGTAATTGACCAATGGATTGTTATCTTACTTCATTCATGGAGTCCACAAGTGGGATCAGATGAGAAACTGAAGGTGGTGTTTCACTCTCTGTTCGTGCAAGAATGCAATCTTGCATTCAATACATTAATTACTCAGTAAAAAAACTTGCTGGTGCTTTCCGAACGGTTTGAGGCATTAGACATGGGAAGGGGATCTCACCAGATGAGGAGGTCCTGCCGAAGGAGGGGATCCCACGGGTCTCCGCGCCTTGATCCGGCCAGAAGGAGCCGCCGTTGCCGTCGATGGATCAGGACGTCGGTGACAAGGCGGCGGCAGCGCGCTCACCGTGCGTCGGAGCGGACAGATCGCGCGCGATGGGGAAGGTGCTGGCGCGCGGAGGGCCCTGGCTCGAGGAGATCCAGGTGACGCTGCCGGCGCTTGACGCCGCCGCCATACAGAGCAACCCCTCCTCTGAATCCAGATCAAGCGAGGGTGGGAAAAGGAAAGGAAGATACAGATACCTATGAACGAAAAATCTGGACGTGGGTAGGCCTCACCGGTGGAGGAAGGTCGGGCGAAGGGGCGGCAGCAGGCGGGCGAAGACGGTGGGCGGCGCAGGCGGGCAAAGACGGTGGGCTGCAGATCCGCGACGTATCCGAAGCGCCGGCGGGGGCGGCGTCCTGGTGATCCGCGACGGCGGCGGCGGCGGTTGCCGGCGTCGCGGAGGCGTGCCCCCGGATCGGCGGCGGCGTCTGCGGCTGCGCCTCGTCCGCATGGTGGCCGACGCGAGAGCCGGATGGCGTTGGCCAGAATCAGAGGAGGGGCGGCGGAGATTTAGACGAGAGAGAGAGTGGAGACGAGGAGCGACGAGAGGAAGGATGCGAACAACTGCGGGTCGGGTTTTTTCGGGTGAAACAGGCGGTGAAAGCAGACGAAAAAAACCGGACGAAAATGGTGGGACAAAAATAAACCCGGAACGCGGACTACCAACTAAGACATTAGAGTAGAGATCGTTGATCTCCTTCACAACTGGCGCAATAATCCCAAGAGCCCGAAGAGCCAACATAAGTACCAAGAAGCATGGCGCCGGTTAAGGGAGATCCTAATCAGCGCTTTGAGCTACCGGCGCTCGCAGCTGATGTGTAGCGGGCTGGCCCAACACCAGCTCAAAAAGAAATACGTGAAGAAAAATAATGGGGCGTAGTAGGAATCGAACTCAATACCCCACGACTGCAGACAAAACGCACTAACCACTGGTCCACACTCACTCTATAGTGTAATAGTAGGAAACAACGCTAATTAACGTTGCTTTCCATAGGACGTTAACTTAAATTTGAAAATTACTTGAAAAGTTCATCGATATTGAAAACAAGTTCATCACGATTTTGAAAAAAAGTTCATCAATTTTAAAGAACCGTTCACCAAAAATGAAAAAAATTCAGGATTTAAAAAAAAGTTCATCAATTTTAAAGAACCGTTCACCAAAAATGAAAAAAATTCAGGATTTAAAAAAAAGTTCACCAATTTTGAAAATAAGCTCATCAAATTTGAAAAAAGTTAACCAATTTGGAAAAAAGTTCACAAATTTGAAAAAAGGTTCATCGATTTTGGAAATAAGTTCATCAAATTTGAAATAAGTTCATGAATTTGAAAATTAGTTCATCGAATTTGAAAAAAGTTCATCAATTTTTAAAATTAGTTCATGGATTCTGAAAAAAAGTTCATCGAATTTGAAAAAGTTCATCAATTTTGAAAATTAGTTAATGAATTTTGAAAAAAGTTCATAGATTTTGGAAAAAGTTCACCAAATCTGAAAAGAAAATCATCAAAATTGTTAAAAAAGTTCATCGATTTTGAAAAAGATGCTCACGAATATGAAAAACGTTTCACGAATTTGAATAAAAGTTCATGGATTTTGGAAGAGAAGGTTCATCGATTTGGAAGAAAAAGTTCATAGATTTTGAAGAAAAAGGATAAAAAACCGAACAAAAAGACAAAAAGCCAAAAAGGAAAAAAGAAAAAAGAGGTGCGAAGAAGATATTTAGCACAGGAGGTGAGGCTGGTGGTTTGGTTAGCGCAGGGAAGTGGCGCACACCCACGCCGGTTAAAGGCAAAGAAACAAACCGGCGCACACCCACGCTGGTTCCTGGGCTTGGCTCATTTTCATTATTATTATTTTTACCTTCAAAAACTACTACGAGTGTTGTGATTCGACGCCACCCCTGCTCCCCCCAGCGCTCACCGCGCCCTCGGCATCAGCTCGAGTGAAGAGGCCACCGAGATGACCCCAGCCACCCGGCCACCACGCGTCCGCCGCGGATCTCCCCGAGCCACCTTCGGAGGCAGGGGGCCTCCACCACCGCGGCGAGGCCAGCGGCAGCGGCGGAGGAGAGGAGGCGCAGGGGAGGGGCCCGCCGGCGACGCGCGGAGTTCCCCGAGTCGCCCGAGCGGAGCGATGCGGGGGTCGGTCGGCCCGTCAAGAATACCAATTAGATGAAATGTCGTCAAGATACCGCCACACAAATATTAGTAATCCTAAGTCCTTGGCCAGAGCAGTGGCTTCCCGGCAAGCAAGAGCTTCTAATATTGTCGGGTCCATGAGTCCGTGAAAGACCAACGCCGAAGAGCCAACATAAGTACCAAGAAGCATGGCGCCTGTTAAAGGCAAAGAAACAAACCGGCGCACCCCCACGCTGGTTCCTGGGCTTGGCACATTTTCATTATTATTATTTTTACCTTCAAAAACTACTACGGGTGTTGTGATTCGAAACGTCAACTATACTGTTTAGTTTCAAAACAAGGTAACCAACTAAGGGTGCTGTGCTTACCAACCCTTTTGTCTACTTATTCGGTACCTTCAGGAATCTGTTCGTTTACGGGTTTTTCCTGGTTTTTACTCCGGTTATTTTTCTTTTTTTGTTCATTTTTCTTTAACATAGTGAACTTTTCCCAAATTCGAAACTTTTATCAAAATCAATGAACTTTTCTCAGATCTGTGTTTTTTTCTCAAAATCCGGTGACCTTTATTTGAATTCGTGCACTTTTTAAAAATGGATAAATTTTTAGAATTTGTAGTTTAAAAAATACATGAACTTTTTTTCAAATTGGTGAACTATTTTTTATCAAAATTGATGAACTTCCTTTAAACCCGTGAACTTTTTCCAAATTTGTGAACTTTTCTTCAAAATTGATGAAGTATTTTTCAAAATTTATGAATTTGTTTTTCAAACTCATGAAATTTTCTTCAAAACTGATGGGCTTTTTTTCAAAATCATTCAACTTTTTTCAAATGCATGGTCTTTTAGCTCATGAACTTTTTTCCAAATCACTGACTTACTCCAAATTTAGTGAACTTCTGCCAAAGTTCATATACTTTTTTTTTTCAAAATTAATGAACTTTTTTCAAATCCATGAAATTTTCTCAAATTTAGAAAGGAAAAAAACATCTCTGCGAGCTTTTTCCAATTTCTATAAACCATTCTGGGTTGTTTTCATTAGTTTTAAGATTTCATTTACAATTTTATTCTGTCATTTTCATGTACATTATTTTGGGTATATAATTGTATATCTTAATAAATAAAGAAAGGGTCAAATAGTACGGTTTCCTCATAGTGGACAGTAATATTAGCACGACCTAGTGGTTATTTGCAAATACTCCCAACCATTGTTTTTCCTTTCCCTAACTTGCTGAGCAGCTTAAAGTGATCACAACACCTTGTCAGTGCCATCTGAACCTGTGAGAGCCCAGAAGCAGATACAACATATAGCCACAGATGTCCTTCAAATCTATCTGATTCAGGAAAAGGAACAAGAACAAAAGCTGTCAGCAGGGATCAGGCTGATACATTGACCACCACCTATATATACCTTCATTAACACTAGTTTTCCAGAACCCTACCTTTTTACATGCACGGCACAGGAGCTCCTACAATAATTCTGGCAGAGAGAGAATAACAAGATACTGGCTCTATGACATTAAAGTGAGATGACTCAACGCTCTTGCAGCGATCACTACCAATACGCAGCCAACAAAATACAGCCAATACGAGTGCCCCGACCGGCGATCCAGAACCTGTGCCTGCTTCTCCCCGCGGGTCTCTAGGGAGTCATCCGAGTCGGGTCCCACTCGCTGCCATTCATCAGATTCATCCTCCGAGTCGGATGACCCTTGCTGCCATTCATCCGATTCGTCCCCCGAGTCTGATCCCCATTGCCGCCATTCGTCAGATTCATCCTCTGTAAGGCCTGGCTTCTCGCAGTGTTCACATACTAGTGTTTTTTCTTTTCGTTCCAGGCAGACATCTACAAGCACCTTCTGTATGCTCCTTGGCATACGGTTTAGCAGTACAAATTCCAAGATGCTGAAAAGATGGAAAACGTGAGAATAGGTCAGTAAATGGTTCTTCCAATTTTGAAGTAGATACGGATTTTTTTTTTCATTTCAAGTGCTAGTACCTGTCTAGAGCGCCAAGGGCAACCATGATTTGACGCTTCATGGCTTCAGTTGTTGATGGATCACTCAGAGGTGACTGCTTCAGTAGTTTATAGAAATCGTCCAAAGCTCTAGGGAAACAAGAGGCGTTATATAGTCACACAAAGTGCAGTTCATAAAGTTTCCTCGTATATACACACACACATACATACCGTAAGCAGGAATCTACAGCCATGGAAGCACCTTCTCCATCACCATTATAGGAAGCATAGTTTACCACCTGCACCAATTTTTTTAAGGATCTAGGTAACTAGACAGTTCATATTTTGGAATACAAATACGCTAGTGACGGCTGTGTCTTATTTCAAGAAACTTCAAAAAAGAATTTGAAGCTCTGGAAGGGAAGATGTGTGCACAGTTTGAAGATAGAAAACGAGACGAAGTTGAGGACAAAGGTTTAGCAAAAAGAACACGATGGACTCAGAATATGAAAACCTGGACTAATTAAGCCTGCAAGTCACCAAAACAGAACTTACTGCCTTAATATCAAAACACAGAGCTGATGCTGGACACCAGTAAGGTAGTGATTTGCAGCATGCATCGCAAGCTGATCCCTGAGAATCCAACCATTCATCTGCAAAGGACCAAACACCAAATACATGTGAATATTCTGGTCATCACAGTCAATTCACAATATACGCAGAAGCAAACAATTGTTCTGTAACAATTTAGCGGATATGCTTGCTTGACAAAATTTCCAACAATAGTATTATTGACTTGAACAAGATTTACAGTAATGCTGCATATTAAACTGAGAAGACATTTGCAGAGGGTATAGTAAGGAGATTAATTCTGAATCAAAACTCTAAGCATGAACATCTGCATCTCAAGATGTGGTATATTACAACCAAATCAATCCCATAAAAAAGTAGTATTTCAAGGAGTGGACTTATCAATTACCAAGTTCCCTGAACCAGCGTTGAGTCAACAGCACTTGCAGAGCACACTGTGAAGCACTCATCCTGGCAACAGGCAGCCAACAGCAGCAGCAGCAGAAATCAACACGATGTCATGGAAATGAAAATTCAAATACAGGTAAAGATAGCAATGCACGATTTACCTCTTAAAGTATTTGTCCACTGGGTTGCCCATGTCAGGCCCTGCAATTTACTCGACAAAGGAAGAGTTACATACAAAAATTGGGGAAAGAGATGATACAACTTCTCAAGGGGGCATTTTTTTTATGAGAGGGGGGAATCTCAAAGTGCTTGTTCTCTGGATATTTTTTACATAATATGTCGTGGTAGGCACGAGATAGCATATCATTTCAAATAAACGGTACCAAAAAAACAGTGCATAACATAGATAACGAAGTAAATACGGAACATAAACGCAGATCAATATGAACAAGAAATGTGACTTGCCTCTTATCCTGTGCTCGGCTTGAATTTCCTCTTCTTCCAAGATTCCTCCATCACATCCAACAAGCGGTTCTTCGGACTTGTTTCCTAATTGAAAAAATAAACTGACAGTCTGCCAACAAATCCAACTGGGAGTAAAATGCAAATTAAAATGTGTATTTCCTGTTTAATTAGAGAAACGGAACAAGTTGGCTCATCACGGCCTCGAACCCCATAAGCACGACGCTAATTAAGGAAGTCATGTACCAATCATTCCACAGAAATCATGAGTCGTCTTGGCTCTATGGTCTATGCCAAACTGACAGTCTCTGCCATGAATGGTTCTTCCAACTTGTTTCCTAATAATTGCCAAAAAAGAACCAAACTGACAGTCTCTATGAAAATATGCAATTGGGAGTAAAATGCAACTTTTTTCCCTGTTTGATTTGAGGAACAGAACGAGTTGGCTCATCACCACCTCACATCGCATAAGCACTATGCTAATAAAAGAAGTAATGTACCAGTCAGCTCACACAAATCCTGAGACACCTTGACTCTCTGCATTGACAGTACCGGCAGCTGTTTCACCTTGCATACTTGCAACTAACCACAACATGAAACATAAACTCATGAAGGTTACGGAACTGGGTGTTGATTTTCAAGTTTGATGAAAAGCTAAACATAATGAACACAAACAGTCTAATGCCAATAATGTCAAAACTAAAACATAGTTCTCCTAAGTAAACACTTAACCAACCAAGAGTCCAAAAGATATAATGCTGAGGGAATCACATGACATGAGGTATGAGGAGAAAGAAGACAGAATAACCAGACCTTGGGTCATGTTGTTGAGGTAACTGGGGAAGGCACATGGGGAGAACATTGTACTGGGGCAGTACCGTCCGGTTGAAACCGGGGCTAGTCCCTCCACAACCGCACTTTTCATGTCAACGGCGATGACCCAGGCCTTGTCATGTTCCCCACCCAACTTGGCCATGACATAAAGAAGATCATCGTTGCGCACGCTCAAGGTGGGTAGTAAGAAAACCAGTTTCTTCAGCTCTAGCTTATGGGTCTCATGGTTCCACATCTCAGGCAACAGAGCAGAATATCTTGGGTCAACCGAGATGTTAGCGACATCAACTCTGGTGTGCTTGCGCCAACTTCCCCAAGAGATGTTTCTGATCCATGTGGTGGCTCTCCAGCCTTTACCCTTTATCATGCAGTCAGGTTCATCGAAGCCTATCTCGACGAATTTGATCAGACCCTCATAGCAGGCGACATCGTGGAAGCATTGCACCGAGTGACGAGTGAGACGGTAGTAGGGTGCGATGCAAACCCCTGTCGCCGGGAAGGGGACGTATTTTACGACAGGACACTCGTCGAACAGGTCGCAGAGGAGAGTAATGCCGCGTGAGATATCAACCCAGCCCAGTGTGCTTGCTCCGACCACGATCTGCTTGGAGGTCGCATAGGGGCGCAACAATGCGGCGTCAGACTCCGATAAGCCCAGCGAGGCCTCCTTCTTGCTCCAGGAACATGTCTCTGACGAGAAGACGTAGGCATCGAACTGCCACTGCCAGGCGTCACCTCGGGCGGTCCAACTGCGATCGAGGAAGGCGACGGCGTAGCGCTCGCCGCCGCGCGGCAAGAGGCCAAGCTGGTGGGATTTGACGGCCTCGACGCCGGGGGGCTCCGGGAGGAGTTGCAGTGAGGGCGGCCCCGCGGCGCCGCGGGCCGTGTAGACGAAGTGGTGGGTGGAGATCCGCCTCTCGCTGGGGAAGCTGAACCTGACGCGGAAGAGGACGAAGGCGGCCTCGGCGCAGACGACCTGGGGCTCCTCCTGGAGGCCGGGGCAGTGGACGGAGAAGTACGAGACGCCCGGCGGGTCGACGAGCCAGAAGGACGCCTCGACGGCTCGGCCCTCGGCCGTGCGGCCCTCGGCGGTGGTCGCGTTCCGGAACGCCGAGATGCGCGCCGTCTTGCGGAGTAGGACCCAGTCGGGATAGGCGGAGGAGCGTGGGGAGGCGGCGGCGGCGCCGCCGGCGACGTATGGCCCGGTCAGGGAGGAGGGGTTGAAGGAGGCGGTGGTGATCCATGCCATGGATCTCTCTAGAGGTTGAGGTCGCCGCGGGCGGCGCGGCGAGCTAGGGCACGGCCGCGGGGAATTGGATTGGCTTTCTCTCTTGTTTTTTCTTTTTCTATAAGCTCTTCAGTGTGGCAAACTTTTCTTTTCAGTTTTGGGCGAATACCGAAGAGTGGGATACGCTCCACTGCTGGCATCTGTAAGTATCACCAAAATATGCATCTCCATTTATTATTGTAAGATGTTTGTCCTTACTGATTGAGATGTACGTAGACGAATTTTAATGTATTTCTTTAATCAATTCAGTATATATGTAATCTATATTAAAATATCTTATATTTGTGAGCGGAGGGAGTAAAAGTTTAGATACTCCCTCCAAAGTTGTTTTAATTTTTTCGTGAATCGGGTGCGGATAGACACGTTTTAGTGTATTTGCTCATTTATTTCATTTTGTATGTAGTTTATATTAAAATATTTAAAATATATTATAATTGTGACTCAAGGGAGTGCCTATTATGATTGATTCAAAAACTAAGATACCAAAAAAGAGAGGGAAACGTTTGGGAACGGACGATCGGTCGGCCTCCTCCCTCACGCGTGTCGAGTGCGGGGCCAGGAGCCTTATCTCCTCCACCGCTTCTCTTTTTTTTATCCACAAACGTAGTGCGTCTTCATCTTCTATCCAATCCCCTCCCTTTCCCTTCCTCCATTCCATCTCCAGCGAGAGCTCTCCACCACACCATCTCCTCTAGCCATGCCGGCAGGCGAGGTCGCCGGCGTCGAGGGTGGCCGGGCTTGTGTATTGCAACCAGCCACGACGAGCAGCCGCGCGGCCAAGGCAACAGCCTGGCCATGCACCGCCCCACGCGCCTGCTGTCCTCTGGTGTCGTGCCGCACGCTCCGACGAGCCTAAGCTATGAGCAGCGCCGGTCAACGGAGAAGATGTGAAGCTAGGACCGCGTCGTGGGGTGCTGCAACCGGGGAGGCATGAAAGAGTTGCGACAGGTTGGGCGGCGTGCAGCAACGATGCCGACGATGGTGGAACCGGCCAGCTTTTTTGCTGGAACCGGCGACACAAGGTGCTACAACCATCCCAGCAAAATGTTGAAACCAACAGCCGCAACCTCCAGTATGTTTTTTTTTGCTTCAACCATCCATTGTTTTTGCTGGAAGCATCAAGCATTTTTGCTGGAACCAGCGATTTTTCATGGATGCGAGTATAAAAGCTTTTTGTGTGTTTTTGCTGGCATCGCAATTTTTGGGCGGCCGGCAAGAAATTTTGCTTCAACCAGCCATCTGTTTTGCTGGAAGCATAAAGAATTTTTGCTACCACCTTGTTTTGATTTGTTTTTGCTGGAACTAGCCTAAAAATCGCTACCACCTTCTTTCTATTTTGTTACTACCGGCAAATGATTTTGCTACATCCAACGCGGCGGAGCTGCGACCCCCGCGACGGCGGGGACCATTTTTGCTGCAATCGTTGTTGGATTTGCTACTAGCGGCGATGTTTTTTGCTACACCCACTAAAAGGCATTCACTGGTGGTCGGCGTCAAGCTACAACTGAAATAGACTAGCGGGGGAAGGTTCTCCGGCAAGCAGCGGAGGGGCGGCGAGGGGTTGGGGTGCGAGCGCCCGGCGGCCGGTGCCCTCGCGGAGCTGCACATGGAGGCGGAGTCGTGTGGGGCAGCAGCAGGGGATCGGGAGGAAGAGGATGAGTCGGGAGGAAGGAAGAGGACGAGTCAACGAGGAGGACCAGATCGGGGATAGATATTTGAACGGCTGTGGTGCGCCAGATCGAACGGCTGCGCAGCGACCGGCCGGCGCAGATTATTGCCCAAAAAGAGATGACGGCCAAACCCCTCCCTCCCCCCTTAAAAAAGTCTAAGGTCAACTTTAACACGAAGACCCAAAACAGACGTGAAGTTTGTCCTTTTTTGCCGAGTCGTACGTGCGCCCAATGCAGAGGATACATTTAACATTTGAGGTCTAGATTTTTGAATTAAAAAATAAACGACTCAGAAGTCCAGTCTAACATTAATAAAACTTACAAAAAATTAAATAAGCCCAATCTACTTGTCGTCATCCTCGTCATCTTGGGTTAGGTCGACGAACTCCGCCGCCGCTCATGGAAAGGCATGTTGCCACGTCGTCAACGCCGCATCCGGTTGTGCCGCCACTTGCGCCGCATCCGACTGTGCCGCCGCCTGTCGTTGGGCCTCCTCCCGCTGGCCCCCGACCCCGATGAGGACCTAGCCTCGTGGGCATGCTTCCCTGGCTTGCCATGATCCACTTCCACGGGATTGTTGCGTCAGCGGGGGTGGAGCGGTGGGGCGGCGGATAGGGCTAGATGTCGACCAGCCGGGGGCGGGAGGAGGAAGAGGGCTGGTCAAAGGGAAGGAAGTGGACTGGCCGGGCCCCCACGACACGTGTGGCATTAAAAACGACACACATGACGAGTTTCAATGGCTGACGTGCAGGCCCAAACGCAAGCGTGGGCTTGAAAATGACCAGCGGGTGGTGGTTGGGTGGCTGACACGCGGGTCCGAGATGGACACCGAGCGGACGCATGGCACATACGTATCATATGCATGTGGACGCAAATTGTGCCCAAATTTAGGACAAAAATGCGTCATGACGGACACCAAACAGTCAGAATTTGCTTTTGCGGGCGCGCATTAGGCCATGGTTTTTTGGCCTCACGGACACAAACGAACCAAACCAAATGAAAATGGATGTCTGCATTGAAGTTGGCCTAAGCAGTGGTCGTCATTACCCTCACAATCCCTCTAGGACCTGCCCTCTTCTTTGGCGCCAACAAAATCACTGACTTGCACCCATCAACGCTCTTTTCGGCCGCGAACCAACCGGTTAGGTGGTTAGGAAAATAGTGGTATCTCGGGCCCATCAGAAATTAAATCCTAATGCTCGCATTTATCCTGGATTTATTTCAGGATTTTCGGCGATGCGCGTTCAGTGGGAGGAGACGTTCTCCTCGACTACGAGTGGCCTACGATAACTTCGTAAAATCTTAAGATGATATGCCGGCTCTTTCTGGCCTGGCTCTTCACCCCATCTCCGCTTCGCCTCGCGTGACAAATAGCAAGCGGGGTCTACATCGACCATAATACACTGGGGTTTTACTTATAACTCCATCTCAATACCTAAGGATGTAAATGGCGCAATATACGGCTCCGCAAGGCCCGTTTAGTTACCTCGATAGTTTATTCGTTTGGACAAAAACCCTTTCTTAAACTGTTAGACCGATAAGTGGATTTTTGGGAGAAAATACCTTTCTTCAAGTGTTAGATCCATAAGTGGATTTATCAATACCTCGACTCGATTTTACAGCTTCCAAGCAACACATGACTCAGGCCCATCTTTTTTCAAAACGGGGGCAAAAGAATTGCCTCATTGATTAATTAAGAATAAGAGAATTGCCCAATTAATTTACGGAAAAACGGGCAAAAACCGATACAAACAAACTCACTCAACACGAAGCACCACGACCACGTAGACGGCCGCCAAGTGCTCCCAACACTCAACAAGCACAACCCTCAACACTTCTACAATGCAACAGAACCCCGGGCGAGAAAACCAGCAATGATGACTCAAAATACCAAGGCCACGTCGATAACACGAGAACCGAGCACAATCCATCATGATATAGCGGACGCCTTCCCTTTCGCATCATCAACCATAGGAACCTCCAGCTGCTCACTTGACAAAGGTGAATCTTGTCCCTCACCCGAGGTCGTCGGTGTGTCCACCTTCATATGCTCCACTGACAAACTCAGGCATAGCTCCCTAAGATCGGGCATGACCTGCAGCACCGAAGCCACAAGCACGGCAATGGACTCGTCCTCAGTGGAAGACAACATAGGATGGGAGGTAGGCATCAAGGATGAATTGTCTCCAACACGAGGGGAGAAAGGAGCCATATAACTCCACCCCCCCTTATCTCCCATCCTATGTTGTCTTCCACAAACACCGTCCGCGCAAGAAGAGTACGACACCAGAGAGGTCTGCAACATAGCCGACGCAAGAGAGAGTCTACTCAGAGCAGCCTCCGCTCGTTCTAAAAAGCTCCCAACACGTGCCAGACAACCGCAACATGAGCTCCGACGAGGTTGGTGAGCCAACGGTACCAGAGACGACAGACGCCCCAGACCCACGATGAAGCGCCTTCGATGGGAGTGCGGATGTCATCGGACCCTCACATGAAGCAAGAGCACGACGATGCACGACATCAAGCTGCGACAAGAATGACAATTGAGTAAGACAACCGATACTTCATTCACCTACTAGGTACAACCAGGATTGAGATTTGGGGTTCTAGTTGCAGTTAACTTAGAAGAGCACAACCTGCCACCAGTTTCTTCATGCACGCAAGCAGGAAGAACTAGCAAGTACTCCTGGTAGCAACAACATATGTAGTACCACTACAGTTAGGTGTCTACTAGGTAGCAGCAACCAGCACCTTCACATAAGCATCATGCCCATAACCATGGCCGAAACCATAACTCAACACTCAATCTACCATAAGCTTATATGTTTCTACAGACATTCCATATCAGTAAGATACTGACTCCTTTACATCACGGTGGGAAGATGACATAACCACGGCCATTGATATCAGGTCCTTTTTTCTCTTCGAGAATTACCGGGCTCGTATTTCCGTTGCCGCCACTTGCCATGTTTATCCTTTGTATTCACCACGGCTTGTCGTTGTTCACGGCTAGCTATCATCCATCTCCTGCGAACTTGATACCACTCCCGAGGAAAGGACATCAATCTCAGTAGCAGCCACCCATAAACTGTATTCTTTGCCTCGAATGGCTTCTCAAGAGTTTCAGATGTTGCCTTTGATCTTTTTTGGTCGCTGGCATCTCCAAGCATCCTTTCTTTCGGTATCAGTGTTGATGGCACAATTTGCATGACGCTGAAACAATTGAACCAGGTATAAAATTAAAATCACTAAGGGCTCCGTTTATTAATAAAGAAGAGAGGCCACTCATTTTCTTGTACTTGTCCAAAGCTTGAATGACATCACTGATTTTGCTACGCATGGTTTCAACGGATGCTGATGGATCACTCGGTGATCCGTGTAGAGCCAAGTCGAAATCTTCCAAAGCTCTAGGAAACAACAGACATTATGATCAGATATAAATGTAAGTTTATTTCACAAACAAATGCCTGGTTTCCTCATCTATATACCTTCGGCAAAAATCTACAGCCTTCGATGCAGCTTCACCTTGGGAAGCATATTTTACCATCTGCATCACGATTTTCTTAGGATTCAGTCACACTTTGGATTCATAACATGAATTTAAATAATTGCTCAAGAATGCTGACGGTTCATAATTTGAAATCAAGCAATTGCTTTATAAACACGCTAGCACGGCTGCCTAAATAGTTCGGACAAATAAATGAAGAATCTGAAGCTTGTCAAAGAGAAGTTGCGTGCGCGGTCCAAAGAAACAGAAATAGAAACTTGACAACAAAGGGTTTATAGCAAAGAGATAAGGATACACTCGTAACATGAAGCCCTGGACTATATCTGTGGGATACAATAACAGAACTTACTGGTCTGATACTGGAACACAGAGATGATACTGGAGAAAACTGAAGTAATAATCTGTATGCGTTGTCAGTTGACCTCTCAATTTCCAAGCATTGATCTGCAATTGACCATACAGATGTGAATGCCCTGGTCATGACAGCCAATTTGCAAGAACATATATCTGCAGAGCTAATGATGCTATCACACGGGCTGCACTTGCTTAAGATGTTCACCAAGAAAGTTACAGACATACAAATGAAGAGTGAAAGCACATAAAAATTTACAAGCATATTATACTTGACATGGGCAAGCATTTAGAGCAGATTAAATTCAGCAGATATTCACAGATGATGCTAAGAAATTAATTGCAGATCAACGGCCTAAACATGCACTTGGTGAATGTTGGCTGCACATCTAGTATGTCATAACCAAGACAAATAAAGAGCATATATCAAGAAGTCAGGCTTATTAGTTACCAAGTTCTTGAAGCCAGTCTAGAGTCCGCAGCACTTGCACCACACACTGCTTTGCACTCAACCTGGCAACAGACATCCTACAGAAGCAGCAGCATAAATGAAATAGATATCATGCAAAAAATCAAATACTGGAACAGCTAAAATTAGCTATGTATGAATTACCGCTTAGAGCACTTGTCCACTGGATTATACATGTCTGCCCCTGCAAAAGTATGGACAACGAAACAGTTAGATAAAAAGGACGGCGAAAGAAACATGTATAACTTGTCAATTGAGCAATTTTATTGCCCCGTCAGCAGATCATGGATCAAAAAATTTGGAGGATACATCATTACATCATTGGATTGCTCTCATTTCTTCTAACAAATTATATCAGTGTGCCATAAACAGCATACATAGCAAGGCCATCCTGCAGTGGTAATATGGTGTCTGAGGATGTGCGCAGGTTGGTCAAGCACACATGTACGAAAGGACCAGCAACATGAGATGAAAAGACACTGGCCCTAGCAGATTGCTGTTATTAGTGGATTTTCATGATAGTTTTGGTATTTCATGCTGCATAAGCCACTTGAGGTTGTCTATATCCGTTGATGCTTTAATTTGGTTCATGGAACAGATTTGAATTAGCAGCAACAAATCACTGTCTTTCCTGTTTGGTTGGAGGAACGGATGAGTCAGTTCATCATGCACAGCCTCAGTTATCATAAGTACTAAGTGCTGAACAAGTTAACTAGGATGGGATCATCCCACAAAAAACAAAAAATGGCCTCAGGATACACCTCGACTGTCTTTGACAATATCAACAGCTATTTCATCTTGCATACTTGCATCTGACCACAATATGAAACTTGAGGTTACAGAATATATGATGTCTGTTCATGAACCCCGTGTTGCCTGCCTGTATAAGTGAGGTCTCCATACACAGGGTCCATGCTGGTAGCACATTTAGTAAGTATGGGCTGCAGCTTCATGTGTATTTCTAACGCATTAACATGTACGAATCAAAACATTGGAAAACATAGTTAGATTATAAGATTAATGAAACCAGCTAAAAGTTAATGACCATGAACAGTCCAATGTCCATAGTGTCAATACTGAAACGTTGTCCTAAGCACATATAACCAACAGACAACAAAGAATTCAAAAGCTACGACTGCGAGTTAAATCACATGGGCATAAAGATGGAAGAATCACCTGGGGTCATGTTGAGGTACTTGGGGAAGTCGCATGAAGAGTACATTGCAATGTGGTACTTGTACCGTCCAAGAGAGAACTGGGCCATTGCTTCCACAGCTGCCCTTTCCATGTCAACTGCGATGGCCCAGGCAGTCTCGTCGTCAGCATTCACCTTAGCCACCATGTAAAAAAGATCATCATCACGCCTGCTCGGCAGCGGGGTATAGAAAATCAGTTTCTTCAAGTCCAGTTTTTGGGTCTCATCACACCACAGCCCAGGCAATACAGCAGAAAAACTTTGGTCAACCGAGATGTTAGCAACATCGACCGTGGAACGGATCTCCCACTTGTCCCAGGAGATCTTCCTCTCCCACAGAGTGGCTCTCCAACCTATACCGCTGGTCCTGACAACCGGGTCATCAAATTCCACCTCGATGAATTTGATGAGATCGCCGCAGCAGGCAACATTGCAATAATACTGAGGAGCGAGCTCAGGGCGGCCATCCTCGTCGAGAAAGCTAACCCTTGATTCGGGGAACGGGATAAACTTGATGACAGGATTCCCGTCCAACAGGTTGCAAAGAAGGACAATGCCACGCATGAGATCAACCCAGCCCAGTGAGCCTGCAACAGCGATCTGCTGTGACAAGCCATGTCGACAACACATGAGCCTCTCAGACTTGGATAAGTGCCGCAACGACACCCTGTGGCTGCTCCACGCCCGAGTTTCAGACGAGAAGACGTGTGCATGGAACCACCAATCAGAATCTTTGCCAAGGCACTGGCGGTCGATGTATGCCACGGCGTAGTGCTCGCCGTCGGCGCAGGGCAAGAGGCCGAACCCCGTTCTCCTGAAGACCGTGGAGCTGGGGTCCCGGTCCGGGAGCAGCTGCAGCGACTGCTTCCCTGCGGGGGCGGCTCTGTAGACGAAGTGGTGGATGGAGCCCCTGAATGAGAGGCAGAAGACGACGAAGGCGGCCGCGGCGCAGACGAGGGAGGGCGGCTCCTTCTCGTGGAAGACGGAGGCGTCGAGGCCGGGGCAGTTGAAGGTGAAGTAGGAGACGCCGGGCGGGTCGACGAGCCAGAAGGACACCTCCACGGCTTGGCCCTCGCCGGTCCGGCACTTGGCGGTGGTCTCGTTCCGGCGTTCCGAGAAACGCGGCTCCTCGCAGAGGAAGACCCAGTCGGGGAATCCGGAGGCGGAGTCAGCGGCTTTTGAGCCCATCAGGGTGGAGGGCTGGAAGGAAAGAGCGGGGAGCGCCATGGATCTTGATACCGAGGTCAGACGCAACAGGCTCTAGGGCAACAAATTTGGTGGGGAATCAGGTTGCCCGCCGAACACGGGATTGGTCGAATCCGGGGAAAGGTTGGTGGCGGTGCTACTTCAGGTACGGAGGCGACTCGGCGGGAGGTGCAGGCGTCGGCGTGAATCGCCGGCGCCGGCGCCGTCGATGCGGGGAGCGTGCTTGGGGGATTTTTCTTTTAGGAGGAGTATTTGATTGAGATCGAGGACGGGGAAGCCCCACTCCCTTTATTTGGCTATCATACATTAAGACCCGTCAAAACTTGTTAAAATTCCAGTTTAGTCCAAAACCAAAACGGACTCCACTACGGCGCGGATCAAGCGAGCGCACGGCCGCACACACAAATCCAACGGCGATTACTCCATCGCGCTTGGCTCCTTAAAATTGCCGTTGGCCAAAGCCTTTTTTCTTTTGACGAAAAAAGAACTTTATTGAATTGAAGAAAAAAGAACTTTATTGGACATTGGGCACGGTAGCATCGTTTATGAGGAGGGGCACGATGTCATTCAGAGCTTTCTCAAACCATTCATGAGTTGTATATAAAATCTAGTTACCTTCGCGAACTCATGAATGGCCACATTTGCTTCCTCGTTACAATGTTCGAAACTAGTGAAAGGGAAGTCGCGAGTCATATAATAATAATTATCAAAAACAGTTGCCGCCGCTCCCGCATATACCTCTTCATTCTTTATGATGTCAATGCCCTTCAATTTATCCAAGTTGATAAATAGTCAATTGCATCCGGCCCTTTGCACGAGAGATAATTCAAATCTTAAAGCCAAGGCCTTCGTTATCTAGACATCTGCACACAAATCAATTCACATAACTTTATCATCTCTTAAAATTGCACGAGTCGTGCCCATTAGTAAATCTTGATCGAAGGAAGCATCAACATTCAAATTTACAAGACCCATAGGGGGTCTAATCCAGCCCCCTCTTTTTGTTCTATTATTTGGAGAGGAAACAATGACATAAACAACCTTGCGAGATCGAATCTCTGTATTAATCTGATTGGCAAAGCGTGTCGCAGGACCAGCTGCGCATGTGACACGGCGGCAGAGGCTCAAAGTGGCGCGACAAGCTCGTTTGAGTGAGGTGGTCGGCTAAGAGCAATCATCAGAACCTTCGGACTGACGCCACCTTGCTCCATGACCATGGTGTGCAGTGATACATCAATTTTTCATAATGTTTTTCTACTGTTATTTATAATTTATTGAGTTGTTATTTCACTTCATGACGCCATTCTAATGCCTTTCTCTCTTATTTTGCAAGTTTCACACGAAGAGGGGGATTGCCGGCAGCTAGAATTCTGGACCTGAAAAAGCTACAACAGAGATGGATATTCTCCAGAGCTCCAAATGACTTGAAAATTTACGGATAATTATTTTGGAATTAATAAAAAAAATATTGGCAAAAGAAATACTAGGAGGGGATCCACCAGAGAGTCACGAGCTCAGGGGTCCACCAGCAGGCCTCTGGGGCCCGTCTTCTCCTATATGATGCTATTTGCCTAGAAAAAAAATCATAAGAAGGCTTTCGGGACGAAGCGCCGCCGTCTCGAGGCGAAACCTGGTAGGAGCACTTTTGCTCTCTGGCGGAGCGATTCCGCGGGGGATACTTCCCTCTAGGAGGGGGAAATCGAAGCTATCGACATCACCAACGATCCTCTCACCATGGGAGAACCAATCTTCATCAGCATCTTCACCAGCACCATCTCATCTCAAACCCTAGTTCATATCTTGTATTCAATCTTTGTCCCAAAACCTCATATTGGTACCTGTGGGTTGCTAGTACTGTTAATTACATCTTGTAGTTGATGCTATACCTAGGCATGTCTTGGGCCGGGCAAAAAAAAAGCCCGATGCTGAAAACACAGGCTCGAGCCCGGCCCAGCCGACCGTCGGGCCTGCTAAATCGGGCCCAAACCTGACCCGATCCTAGAAAAGCCCGACACGGCCCGACCCGGCTACGGCTAAAATCTTGTTTTTCGCAAGCCCAAGCCCGTCCCGATCTGCCCGTCAGGCTCAATTTTCACCGGCCCGATGGCACACTCGGGCTCAGACCGACCCAAGATTTTTGGGTCTGTCGGGTCGGGTCGGGCCGTCCGGGGCGGGCTGCCCATCGCTAGGTATAGTTGATGCTAGTTGGTTTATTTGTTGGAAGATTATGTGTCCAAATGCTTAAGCATATTCAATACACCTCTGATCTTGAACATGAATATGATGAGTAGTTACTTTTGTTCTTAAGGACACGGGAGAAGTCTTGTTATAAGTAATCATATGAAGTTGGTATTCGTTCGATATTTTGATGATATGTATGTTGTTCTTCCTTTAGTGGTGTCATATGAACGTCGACTACATGACACTTCACCATGCTTGGGCCTAAGGAAATGCATTGGGGAGTAATAAGTAGATGATGGGGAACAACACCCTAGCATCGGTTCACCCACATATCAAATTATCAAAGTAACAAACGCGAATCAACTAAACATGATGAATGTGACTAGACAAGAATTCCCATGTGTACTCGAGAACACTTTGCTTAGTATAAGAGAACTTTCCGGCTTGTCCTTTGCTATAAAAAGGATTGGGACACCTTGCTGCACCTTGGTTACTATTGCTACTTGTTACTTGTCACGAATTATCTTGCTACAAAACTATCAGTCACCACTACTTTCAATACTTGCGGAGAATACCTTGCTGAAAACCACTTATCATTTCCTTTTGCTCCTCGTTGGTTTCGACGCTCTTACTTATTGATGTTGGGAAACATAGTAGAAAACAAAAAATATTGCACGTACGATCACCCAAGATCAATATGAAGTTGCATAACGGGTTGGGATCATGATCGTTACCATCACCGAGTTGCGGCAGAAGAAGGATGTGTCGGTGTAGCTCGTACTTAGAGTCTCTCGAACCGTCGATGAACGAACCCTCGTACCGCCCAAGAATAGTCCCTCGAACCGAAGACCTAAAAGCACAACCTCTCTACTTGGTTGCAAGCGTGCAACCTTCATGATCCGGCAGCGCTTCGTCGTCCAGAGCTAATCGTCGCCGGAGAATTAGAGGGAGGAGATTAGAACCACCTAGGGCTTCTAATTATGAGGACAATAGGATTAGCCTAGCTCTAATTAGTCAACTAGGACCAACTAGAACTAGAACTAGAAGAACTAGAGGAGGCTCCAAAACCTGTGTATAAAAATGAGCAACATCCTCATGTATATATAGGTTGGAGGGAGAGGGAGGGCTGCCACCAAAGGGGAAGGAGTCCCACTTGGTTCGCCAGCCTAGGGGAGGAGGAGTCTGACTCCTCCCTGATACGTCTCCAACATATCTATAATTTATGAAGTATTTATGCCATGTTCACAACAATTTTGTATGGTTTTGGTATGATTTGATTAGAACTAACCCGGACTGATGCTGTTTTTAGAACTACCGTGGTGTCATTTTTTATGCAGAAATAAAAGTTCTCGGAATGGGCTGAAAATTTACGGTGATTTTTTATGGACCAAAGGAGACCCCCGAAGCACCAAAGCTAGGCCAGGAAGTGACCGAGGAGGCCACAAGACTAGGGGGCGCGCCCGCCCCCTAGGGCACGCCCCCGGCTTGTGGGACCCTCCGGCACCCCCTTGACGTGAGATCGACGCCAAAAATTCTTATAAATGCCAAAACCCCCGAAAAGAACCTTAGAGGAGAATTTCCATCGCCAAAGCCTCTGTACCCACGAAAAATCAATCTAGGCCCCCTCCGGCACCCTGTCGGAGGGGGCCATCATCACTGGAGGCCATGGAGGAGGAAGCCAATGGGGGAGACTCTCTCCCCCTCTCTCTTCGAGGGAGAGTTCCGTCAGCACGACGGCGTGATGATGGTGATGATGATGCTACCAACGCAGGGCTTCGCCTAAGCACTGCTACAATATGACCGAGGTGGATTATGGTGGAGGGGGGCACCGCACACGGCTAAAAGATCAATGATCAATTGTTGTGTCTCCAAGGGGTGCCCCCCTCCCCGTATATAAAGGAGTGGAGGAGGGGGAGGGCCGGCCCTCTCTAGGCACGCCCTAGGGGAGTCCTACTCCCACCGGGAGTAGGATTCCCCCTTTCCTAGTAGAACTAGGAGCCCTTCCAAGTAGTAGGAGTAGGAGAGAAGGAAAGGGAAAAGAGAAGAGAAGGAAGGAGGGGGCGCCGCCCTCCCCCTAGTCCAATTCGGACTAAGCCTTGGGGGGGGGCGCACCCTCCCCTCTCTCTTTCCCCTAAAGCCCAATAAGGCCCATATACTCCCCGGCGAATTCCCGTAACTCTCCGGTACTCTGAAATATACCCGAATCACTCGGAACCTTTCCGATGTCCGAATATAGTCATCCAATATATCAATCTTTACGTCTAGACCATTTCGAGACTCCTCGTCATGTCCCGGATCTCATCCGGGACTCCGAACTACCTTCGGTACATCAAAACACATAAACTCATATTACCGATCGTCACCGAACGTTTAAGCGTGCGGACCCTACGGGTTCGAGAACTATATAGACATGACCGAGACTCGTCTCCGGTCCATAACCAATAGCGGAACCTAGATGCTCATATTGGCTCCTACATATTCTACGAAGATCTTTATCGGTCAAACCGCATAACAACATACGTTGTTCCCTTTGTCATCGGTATGTTACTTGCCCGAGATTCGATCGTCGGTATATCAATACCTAGTTCAATCTCGTTACCGGCAAGTCTCTTTACTCGTTCCGTAATACATCATCCCGCAACTAACTCATTAGCTGCATTGCTTGCAAGGCTTAAAGTGATGTGCATTACCGAGAGGGCCCAGAGATACCTCTCCGACAATCGGAGTGACAAATCCTAATCTTGATGCCAACTCAACAAGTACCATCGGAGACACCTGTAGAGCACCTTTATAATCACCCAGTTACGTTGTGACGTTTGGTAGCACACAAAGTGTTCCTTCGGTATTCGGGAGTTGCATAATCTCATAGTCATAGGAACATGTATAAGTCATGAAGAAAGTAATAGCAATATACTAAACGATCGAATGCTAAGCTAACGGAATGGGTCAAGTCAATCACATCAATCGCTAATGATGTCATCCCGTCAATCAAATGACAACTCATGTCTATGGCTAGGAAACTTAACCATCTTTGATTCAACGAGCTAGTCAAGTAGAGGCATACTAATGACACTCTATTTGTCTATATATTCACACATGTACTAAGTTTCCAGTTAATACAATTCTAGCATGAATAATAAACATTTATCATGATATAAGGAAATATAAGTAACGAGTTTATTATTGCCTTTAGGGCATATTTCCTTCAGTCTCCCACTTGCACTAGAGTCAATAATCTAGTTCACATCGTCATATGATTTAACACCAACAGTTCACATCTTTATGTGATTAGTTCACATCTCTATGTGACTAATACCCAAAGGGTTTATTAGAGTCAATAATCTAGTTCACATCGCTATGTGATTAACACCCAAACAGTACTAAGGTGTGATCATGTTTTGCTTGTGAGAAAAGTTTAGTCAACGGGTCTGTCAAATTCAGATCCGTATGTATTTTGCAAATTTCTATGTCAACAATGCTTCGCACAGAGCTACTCTAGCTAATTGCTTCCACTTTCAATATGTATCCAAATTGAGACTTAGAGTCATCTGGATCAGTGTCAAAACTTGCATCGACGTAACCCTTTACGACGAACCTTTTTTCACCTCCATAATCAAGAAACATATCCTTATTCCACTAAGGATAATTTTGACCGCTGTCTAGTGATCTACTCCTAGATCACTATTGTACTCCCTTGCCAAACTCAGTGTAGGGTATACAATAGGTCTGGTACATGGCATGTCATATTTTATAGAACCTATGGCTGAGGCATAGGGAATGACTTTAATTCTCTCTCTATCTTCTACCGTGGTCGGGCTTTGAGTCTTACTCGACTTCACACCTTGCAGCACAGGCAAGAACTCCTTCTTTGACTGTTCCATTTCGAACTACTTCAAAATTTTGTCAAGGTATGTACTCATTGAAAAAACTTATCAAGCGTCTTGATCTATCTCTATAGATCTTGATGCTCAATATGTAAGCAGCTTCACCGAGGTCTTTATTTTAAAAACTCCTTTCAAATAGTCCTTTATGCTTTCCAGAAAATTCTACATTATTTCCGATCAACAATATGTCATTCACATATACTTATTAGAAATGTTGTAGTGCTCCCACTCACTTTCTTGTAAATACAGGCTTCACCGCAAGTCTGTATAAAACTATATGCTTTGATCAACTCATCAAAGCGTATATTCCAACTCCGAGATGTTTGCACCAGTCCATAGATGGATCGCTGGATCTTGCACATTTTGTTAGCACCTTTAGGATCGACAAAACCTTCTGGTTGCATCATATACAACTCTTCTTTAAGAAATTCATTAAGGAATATAGTTTGACATCCATTTACCAGATTTTATAAAATGTGGCAATTTGCTAACATGATTCAAGGCGTGCAAAGTGAGCTACACGTAGTGCGAAGCAGCATGCTCCGCGAGATGCTAGCTGCCGTGTGAAGCTGCAGCGTTGCCAACAAGTGCCGGTGGACAAAGGCAATGATACGCATGGGCTTTGGCCGAGTGAATCGGCTAATCAGTTTATGCATATACACAGGTTTGCTAGATGACCGACTGGGTCGTGTGGCCGTTGAGGGATAAGCTACACGAGTGAGTACGTGGGCTTGCATGTAGCTAGATTAGTTAGTGCATGGTGCTAGTAGCCGATCGTGGCGGCTTGGCTGTGTGTGCCTTTGCATATTTAATCTGTAGTCATGTTTGTTCGGTTGAAGATCGGGAGTAAAAAAAGAGCTTGGCTGTGCGAAACAACTGCCCCCCAGACATTGTGTCTCCCGTTTCTGAGAGTGAGCTGTGAGAGGCAGCTAGGAAAATGGAAGGAGCTAGGAGCAGCTCCAACAAAGCCAAACATATTTTATTACATTGCATATGTACTTGGCCCAAAATGACATAATTTACTCGCCAGTTAGTGGAGATTCGGTTCAGTTAGTAGAGTGAGATTGCAGTGCTAGCTTTTTCCACGGTCTACACTCCACCCAGAGTCGACCATCATCATTTTTGTTTAGAGATTTTCTCCCTTGTTTGACTTCTTCTTAGTCATAATCATGCTTTTATTTTCTTTGTCGACGCGCTTCTAGATGCTCACCGGGGAGGAGGTGCATGCTGCTGTGGGCCCCTTGGATTTCAGTGTTTGCATTTAAAAAACAACAAGTTTCTCCCCATTCCCCGGTGCTTCCTTTTCCTATAGGATTGTGATATGGTCGTTTGTTTGTTGGTTGCTATGTCAAGTGGGAATGGATGTGTACTAGGTAGGTTGCATATATTGCTTCTGTTTCATTTTCGTAGCTTGTCAGCATGGAGTTGTAGGTATGCGTTGGCTCTATATAGCCACACATTGCGTGAGTACAGTAGGAGAGCTCCAATTATTGTATTTATTTACAGTAGCTACAGAAATATAAAGAATCAAAGGATGGGAATATACGAAATCGTGAAGGAACACTGACACCATGTTCTCTCTTTATTACGGAAAGCACAGCTGCTACCTTCATCAAAACACTGGCACACTGTTCATCACCTGAGAAAAGTCACAAGCATTTGTCTGTTTGTAAAACTATTTCATCTATGATGAGCATACTATGGTCATTGTAGGTGTGGATATGGTCATTATTGTAGTTTGGCGATCGTGGACCTAATCGCTTTGGGTTTTTGCTTTTTTCCTTGTCTATGCATAGCTTTGGGCTGATATGAATTTGTTAATTGCTGATATATCTTTAATGTGCCTCTTCAGAAAAAAGATGCACACAACCATCTTTGTAAAATTATTCAATAAAGGTCTGACAAAAAACATGTATTAAAAATCCGGAAGTCACCACTTCACGCCAAATAACTCAACAATGTGGGATACAATTACAATGCCCCAACATCCTCAACCGGGGTGGATCCATTCTAGCAAACTCCAAGAGTGCACCACATGCACCCACTTCTGAAGCCGCCATCACCACCGAACAATCAACTCATCTTAAGGGTTGAGATCTGCACCATCCTTGCCTGGTCAGTCGTCAACGCCTCCACGGCGCCCAACAGCGCAGCCGCCCTGCGGTCGTCCATTAAGATGTAATCGCCGCTGAGACCCGCCATCATGTAAGCGGTAGATACGACGCTGCTCCACCTTCCCAACGCGCATATTTGCGCAAATAAACTTACTCTCGTCCTTTTTTGTTGTGCCATGAAGCTAGAGAGGTTTGCATTCTCGCAAATTTAATTATTAGGATCTGATGAGTTTATGTTATTGTTCAATTTTTTTATTGGTTAGATTATGTATGATGTTGGTGTTTGTCCTCAACGCCATAGTGACGATCTTGTGATTTGAGGACCTGCACTTTTAGGGGTTATCCCCATCCGATGTACATTCTCAGTGAAGGATTATCTCTTTATGCGATGATGAATCAAGAGGCTTCAAGAAAGTTTTATTGTTAAATAGGTTCGTGTGGGTGAAGGAGTAGCCCTATCATTGTTGTGGTCTAATTGCAACCTCTTTACTGAAGTCTTGGAAGTATTTTGTCATGCTACGTTGATACCACGAAGAGGATGTTTCCAAGCGATATCATTGTAATTCTTAGTCATAGGATCACTTCGTCTTTTTCTGGATCTAGGATCCAAAGCACTATACTTGTAACAATAATGTTTATGAATAAAATTACAGGTGTTTTCATAAAAATCATTGTTGAAATTTTCTTCGAGATGCCAACAGACACACAAATAGAAAAGAGCAAAGAGCAACTCTAGCGGAGTCGTCATATCAGCCCATTCACCATAGCAACCGCAAATATGGCGACTTTATGCGAAAACGGCACTCTAGCGGAGTCACCATATGGCCCCGAGTCGTCATAACTTTTGGAGTGCGCTCAAAAATGACCAGAGGTGACTGCATTTTTGAAGGTTGGGCAAGGCGATATGACGTACCCTCCTTCCACCTAACTATCGACGGCAGCGACATTTCATGATGTGACGTCCCTTCCACCACTATGCACATCCCCGCTCCCCTTCGTTTGGAGCCAACGTCGACGCCTAGATCAACGTCGACGCCTGGATCAGCATGATTTGGCATCGGTCGCCTTCGCCGAGCCATTCCCGCACCTCCCATCATTTGTCGAAGCCCCACACCTTCTTCCTGTTGTCACCCCTTATGCCGCCGCGAGAGATAAATTTCCCCGACCTTTTGTCATATAATTAGTTTGGTGGCTCATAGTTTTGTTTCGATGACATAGGATTCACATTATGGTAGATGGATCCGATGGCGGAGCTGATGATTCGTCCTTGGATTTAAGCTCCAATTCCGATAGTGAAGTGTTGGATGCGGAAGAAGACGAGGTCATATTGATGGTAGTTGAAAGGATAGTATCCACTGGAATGAAGTGGAATTGTATGTTATCTTAGGTTGTTTCCGTGGCATTTCATCGGGGCGGAGTCGGAGGCCATTATCGGCTAATGGGAGACTACTTTCCATCGGGTTGTACCTTCCCGCCATACGTGTTCCAGCGATGCTTCCACATGACCGAACGACTATTCCATCGAATTGCCAATGACATGGAAGCCGTTGGACCTTTTTCCAACAACGGAGAAATGGCACCGATCTTCTAGGTTTTTCCAATTTTTCAAAGGGAACCGCGAAACTATTGATGCTCGCATATGCCTCCCTTTCTGACTCAATGGATGACAATCTTTGAATGGTCGAAGGTAGAATTACCAAATGCATGAAAGTGTTCGCCAATGGTGAAGGTTTGTGGAGAGCAGTATCTGCAAGCACCCAAGCCGAGGACACGCCCAGGCTTCTAGGGATGCATAAAGCAAAAGCTTGGCTTGGGGTGCTAGGAAGTGTTGACTACATGCAATACAAGTGGAAGAATTGCCTTGCAACTTGGCACAACCAATTTACCGGGCATTGGAATGACCCAAGAATAATTTTGGAAGTTGTTGCCTCTGAAGATCTGTGGATCTTTTCATTGCTACTTTGGGTTGTCTGGATCTCACAATGACATCAATACCTTGCATATATTGTATATTTGCAAGGCTAGGTCCACATACTTATCCACCTTGCGACATCATGTTCATTGGCTATCGATGTGCCCAGGGATATTATCTATGCGATGACATCTATTTATTTTTGTCTACATTCACTACTAGGGAAAACCTTATACACAGAATCTTAGCAGCAGCGTGGTTCAAAAACAAACGCTACTGCTACTTAGCCGTAGCGAGCTTCAGGAAACCGCGCTACTAATAGCAGAGTAGCAGTAGCGCTCTAGGTGAAACGAGCGCTACTACTATAATTGCCACGGCGTTGCCTCCAGGCTAGATATAGTAGCAGCGCCCTTATCCTGAACGCGCTGCTGCTAAAGTACTTAGTAGCAGCGTTTTTCTTCTAAACTCGCTGCTGCTAAGTATCACCGCAACTAATTAAGTTTAGTCCCATACCGCTAAGCGAACAAGGTGTTTACCACCTTAAATATGTTACTTCTCAAACTATCTCGAGCACTTGGTCTTCATTGAACTATATGTGTAGGATTTGTGGCTGCAATATGAATCCTCGCCTGTACCTATACAGGTACAGTGAGGATTCATATTGACTATTTAGATTCTACACAAAAAGATCAATGATGACCAATGTATATTTTTGATTTTTTACATTGCTTAGAATTATAGCGTTTTTCTCTTTAAAAATAACTGCTTCCATTAGCAGTAGCGTTTTTCTTCGAAACGCGCTGTAGCTAGCTAAGTTAGCTACAGCGCGTTTCCTAATGAGCGCTACTGCTAGTTCGACTTAACCACCCGCGCGGGCACATTTGCTAAGTCCCTCCCCTTTCTCCCCCTGTTCCCCTACTCCTCTCTGCGCCGCCGTCCGAGCCCGAGCCTGCCCTCACCGCCGCCGCCCGAGGCCGCCCTCAACCTCACCGCCGCCGCTCGCCGCCGCCCTCAACCTCACCTCTGCCGCTGCCCTCGACCTCACCGCCGCCGCCCGAGCCCGCCCAGGACCGCCGCCTCCCGATGCCGAGCCCGCCCTCGCCGCCCCTCCCTCCGTCGCCGAGCACCTCCCCGCCATCGTCTCTCCCCTCTCTGTAAGCCCACCACCCCTCCCCCACCCCCTCTCTCTGCTTAGTTAGTAGATGTTTTTTAGTAGTAGTAGATGTTAATTTAGGGTTCATAGATAATGATTTTTAGTAGTAGTTGAACTAGTTTAGTTTTAGTTGAACTAGTTTAGTAAGTAAATTAATAAACTAGTTGAACTAGTTTAATTAATAGAACTAATGTATTTTTAGTACGAAAATTAATATAACTAGTTGAACTACTTTATTTTTAGAAAGAACTAGTTTTTTCTATTTATAGTAAGTTTATATTTAGTAAGAACTAGTTGAATTAATAGAACTAGTTGAACATGTCATATTTGTTGTTATTTTTTTGCCCGAGTGGCATATGTTCTGCCCGAGTGGCCTATGTTTTGCGGGAGTGTTGATTAATTTCCGTTCCGGCAAATTTCAGGCGCTCGATATGTCCTTTTTAAGCAAAGGTCATGCCGGATTTTTCCGTGAATTCTGGCATGACTTGTGCTAGAATATGTAGGAAATATCGAGTGGCCTGGATTTTCTCGAAAAATAATGATCTAATTTAGGGTTTTTAGTACATATATTTAATTGTACAAGTTTAATCTTTGAATTATGAACGTAGGAAATGTCGTACTCGGATGACGAAAGTCTCCCGGGGGAGTGCAGCTGGTGCCACGACGATCGAGGTCTGTGCGACAGGTGCCCTCACCTGGACGATGATCGGCGCTTCAGCATTAAGCTCGAGGAGACCTTCGACGTTGAAACGGTACGCAACCACGACAAGTGTTTTTTTCGTAATTAAGCACGACTTCAACTATTTCAACGTCTAATTTTCATCTTTTACAATTCGACTAGCTTATCCCATGCCATGCAAGACGCTATGTCTTGGAGAGGATGGGTTTTGAAGACCATGAAAATTTTGAAACAAAGAAAATACACCTAAGGACCCATCATGATATGGATTTTGAAGTAAATCTGTACAATTCTCAGAGCGTAACCCATTTTGGTTGCCAAAATTGGGAAGCACTTTGCAAAATGTATGGTTTTTATGAGGGTATGATTGTCACCATGGATCTTGGTGATCCTGACATCGAGCAAAACAATATGGACATTTGGGTCCTTGTTGATACGCTTCCGATTCTACCGCTACGTAGTTTCTCAAACATAGTTATTAACTAATTTATATTGTTTATTTCAAAATAGTTGACAGCTTATTTCCATTGACAGCTTATTTTCATTCTTCAAAGAATGTGCGGAAGATGGTAGACAAAACCCACTACACCGATGGCTCCGAATTAACTTATAAGGAGAAAAATCATCTGATCGCATTTTGTACTTTCTTTGAGAATTACAATACCTATTGTCGAACTCCCCCAAATTATGGTGAATACGTGCCACTAGTGCACGTGTTGAACCACAATAACTTCTATGGAGATACCCTGGTAAGATTTTTTACTATTACGACATCCGTGCATCTTTTGCATACTTCTAAAACTAGCACATCATTGCTAACTACGAAGTTATTACTATGTTTTTCAACAGAAAATCCCGATGGATTGTGTGCCTCATCTGATGTATCAGAATGGTCGCCTTGAAGTTCTGAACATACAGCCAGGTCATCCTACGGATTGTGCATATCGAATTTCTGAAACAGGTGAACACATGCTAATCAAAGAATGGAAAAAATGTTTGGACATTCATAAGGAGGTTCTTGGAAGCAACATTAAGCGAAAAGCAAGAATTGGAGACAGGATAATCTGCATTCTTCATAATGGAGAGCCAGGGGCTATCTTGTTTTTTGCTATTTTACCTTTGAGAATATAGTAGGTCCTAAGAGAATGTAGTAGGTCCAATATGTTTATTATGTGGTACAATGTGTTAGAGTTTATGATGATGAGTAGTTGTGATTATGACTAGTGACCAACTTGCTATGTGATGTCTCATCGATGAAAATGATGATCATGAGGAGGTGTTATATGACAATGATGTATTATGCTGATAAGTTGTTAATGATATGATGATGATGATGATATTTATTATATCATTGCGTGAAAGAACCGCGGATTAGTTTCAAGTGGATATCCATCCGCTTGAAACCAGTCCACGGTTCTTTCACCCAATGATGTAATAACTCATTATGATGTAAAAACAATCTCTAAATTGCTGTTGTATGAAAACTTGTATAAAGGTGTATGAATACAACATGAAATAAAAAAGAAATAAAATACGGAATAATAGTAGTAGCGCGGGCTGGGAGAAGCGCTACTAGTAATTACCAGTAGCGCCGCGTGGGGAAAGCGCTACTACTAAGTCGGTGTAGCAGTGGCGTGGGTTAACCAACGCTACTGCTAACCTTTAGCTGTAGCGCCGTACCAGTAGCGCTCCTACCCGCGCTACTGATAGGCCTAAAACCCGCGCTGCTGCTAGGCTTTTCCCTAGTAGCGATTTGAGAGGACACTTTTTAAGCACAAGAGTTGGAAACATAAGCAATTATGCAAGGTGCAAGAAGCTCAAAGGAAAGACATTGATAGGGCATTTGAAGTATTTCAATCAAGGTTTAAAATTGACCCGGGGCCGTTTTATTTCTGGAGCCACTACTAGGGAAAACCTTATACACAGAACTTTAGTGATAGCGCTTGTTAAAAAAGGGCGCTAGTGCTACATAGCAGTAGCGTGTGCAGGATAACCGCGCTATAGATACATATATAGCAGTAGCGCGTCTCCCGGTAAAAGCGGTACTACTAAAATTCCCACTACTAAGCCGATAGGCTACACATAGTAGTAGCGGTCTTATAAAAACCGCGCTACCGCTAAGATTGTTGTAGCAGCGCGTTTACGGTGAAAGGCGCTACTGCTAATGAAAAGAAAATAAAATGAAAAACAAATAGAAAAGTAAATGAAACTGAAAGAAATAGAAAAAGGAGAAAGGAAAAAAATAAAATGTAAAGAAAAATAAATGAAAAAGGAAAAAAAGGAGAAAGGCATAACAGTAGCGTCTATTCATAAGAGGCGCTATAGATAATATAGCAGCAACGCATTTTTTAGACCCCCGCTATAGAAAGAGAAAAGGAAATAAGAAAAGAAAAGGAAAATACATAGCTATAGCAGTAGCACGTTTAGTAAAAATCGCTATACTAAACGCGGTACCGCTAAGTTTGACGTAACCCAAAAGCGGTTTCCCTTCCCCCGGCCACCACTTCTCTCCCAAATCGCTCGCCCCACTTCATCGCCGTCTCCCCAATTCGCCGTCACCCCACTTCGCCGCCGTCTCCTGCCGACGTCGACGCCCCCGGAGCCACCAGAGCCCCGTGCCGTCGACACCACCGGAGCCGCCCCCAACGCCACCGAGTCGCGCAACCTCATCAACGCCACCGGAGCCGCCCTCGGCACCACCGGAGCCACCCTCGACGCCCCCGCCTCCCTTGCCGTCACCGGAGAAGCCCCTGCCTCCCTCGCCACCCCCGGAGCCATCCTCTGTAAGCCCCCACCCCTCCTCTCTCTCATGCATAGAACAAACATTGGAGAGAGAACTAACTAGCTAGGTTAACTAGTTTAATTAGGTTATTTATCTAGGTTAGTGCAAAAATTTAGTTAGGGCTTTGACAGAGAACTAGTTAGGTTAACTAGTTTAATTAGGTTAATTATCTAGGTTAAGAAAAAAATTATTTACGGCTTTGACAGAGAACTAGCTAGGTTAACTAGTTTAATTAGGTTAATTATCTAAGTAAACTAGGTTAACTAGCTAGGTTAACTAACTAGGTTAAGTAGGTTCGTTAGGTTAACTAAGTTCTCTAGGTTAGAGCAAAAATTTATTTTAGAGTATTAAGTTAGAAGGGTTAGAGAAATGGAGTTCCTTTGCAATTTAATTGGGTTTTGTCCTAGGCAGAGAAGGGTTAGAGAAAATAATGTGTGTGTGTGTGTGTGAGTGTTTCCAGGAATAGCTAGAACAGAATTTGGGTTCTGTCCTAGGCAGAGAAGTGTTTAGTGAGGTCATTTTGCAAAGGTTTTTGATTTTTGAAAAGACCACTATTTTTCTAGGAAAATAATTTAGGCAAGTTTTATTTTAAAGATGATCCCTTCCTAGACTTTTATTATTGATTATATATTTTCATTGAAGTGGTTCGATTGTGCCCAAGTGGCCTTTTGTTGTTTCCAGGGAATGAAGCCGAGTGGCCTATGTTTTGCCGGAATGTTGATTCATTTCCGTTCCGGCAAATTTCAGATGCTCGATTTGTCCATTTTTTAGCAAAGGTCATGCCGAAATTTTCCGTGAATTTCGGCATGACTTGTGCTACAAACTAGGACATATCTAGTGCCCGGGATTTGCCGCACCTGGAAGGAGTCAACGTTCCTGCAAAACATAGGCTTTTTTTATGTCATTATTCATTTTATTAGGTATAGAATTAATTGACTAGATTTAATCGTAGGAACGAAAGACGGCTAGCAATGATGAAGGACAGGGTTCTGGTGATTGCGACAACGCCTACCTGGCGGCAGACGAATTTTTAAGCCTTGCTGATGATCAACGGTTGTTGTTGCTGGGCCCACCTGTCACATTGGAGACTGAGACCGGCATCGAGACCGGCGCTGAGACTGAGACCGGCGCCGATACTAGCAGAGCCGGTATAGAACCGAAAGCAAAGAGGCAACAACAGAGGAACATGGGGTGCCACCACCTCGGAAGCGGTGGTTACGGCAGGAAGAGGTCCGTATGGGCCAAGGAGGACGCGGAACGCGAAAGTCTAGGCATCCCAGACCCCTTGGCGGAGTTCACCATCCTGCAGGAGCGTGACGTCCTCAGGGCCCGGTACCATTGGGACCCAGTCAAGAAGGTTTTCAAGACGGACCCAGTCACGACGGAGTTCATGAGACTGCTGATAATTTTAGTTTATGATCAATTCGACTGCACGTTTAGTCATATTTGTAAACGATCCTTGTTCCTTTTGCAGAGAGAGCAACACAGGATTGCGGCTGAAAACGACTCGCCGTCTGAGGCGTTGGCTAGGCCCAAGTGGGACACCCCATTCAACCGGGCATTGAACATATTGAAAGGACTCCCGGTGGACACTCGGCCGTCGTATGGACGCGTGCGCGGTATCGGAGACGGCGCCACATGGAAGAAGTACTACCGTGAGACCACGAAGGAGAGAAAGGAAAGACAGAGGTTAACTGAACAAAACATCGACAAGAAGGTTGAGAATGCGGTTGAGAAGAAATCAGCTGAGATAGTTGCAACAGCGGTCGCTGCCGCAAAACAGGCGATTGCAGATATGTTTGGTGTCTTGGTTCCGGCTGTTCTCAGTTGGAGCAGGAAAAATCCAGAAAAATATGCAGCAGACTTTCCCCTTACCGACTTCTTCGAGAGCAACTCGACTAGCACTGCACCAGCACCTGCACCTGCTCCTGCACCGGCTCCCGCACCTGCTCCTGCACCGGCTCCCGCACCTGCTCATAGCAGCCTGTCCTCCGTCTCGGACGTGCTTGGCGGTGCTTCGTCTTTGGCTGAGCTCGACGCCCTCACGGTATCTGTCACACCGGCCCTCTTCAATAAATGTATAATCTTCCGTTTCCGTTGCCTTTCGGATGTCTCACGTCGCAGACATGTCTTTGCAGGCCGACGCAACCCCGTGCACCATATTGTACACCATTGGCGACCAGAAGGTGGACGTGGGGAAGGCGACGATAATGAAGCCGAAGGAACCATTGTTCCATAGCCGGCCGACCCCCCCCCCCCCCGACGTCTTCAAGGTTTCCGTGGTCAGTGTCAAACCGGGCAACAATAATTTGGCTCCTCCGGTACTAGGGGGGATGACGACGAGACCCCGCGCGGCTTGGTGGTTGCAATGGGTGGGTCCTGTTGTGGCCAAAGAGTCTGCTTCGTCTGGAGACGGCCGGGAGCACACCCACGAGCACGCAGCCTCAACAAGGTATGAACATCAACACCCCACCTACCCAATTAGCGTCGGCTGTCGTGCTGGGTGATAGCGGATGTGAGGAGGAGGCTCCATTAGTCGCTGATGACGTCGCCATAGATGAGGATGATGATGACGATGATACTCAACAATATCTCAATACTGGCACCTATGGTGAGTACTCAGGGTTTGAGCGTCATGAGTCGGTGCCTGAATTGCCGCCTCCGGAGGCTGAACATATTATAGACGAACTTCCAGTAGGAAAGAAGCATAGGAAGAGACCGAGGAAAGGCAACAAAGCAGCTTCTATGATCCATTCGCCTCAGCAGCCTCAGGTTCAAGACCGTATACCTATCCCCAGTGCGGCAAAATGGCATATCCCCGGTGAACCAATCCTACCTAAGGCAGCGGTAGAGGCCACACACGGCGATCTAAGGAGACTTCATGACGATGTGCTGCAGAGAGAGAAAGCCTCATCGCCTCGGAAAATCCAGGATACCCACTCTACGTGGTTAACGTGCCGCGACAAAGGTCGTACGTCCACACATGCCCCACGGACAAGTTCTTCCTTCGATTCGATTACATCTTCGACATGTTTCACTTGAAGAAGCTGGATTTTACGTTTGTCCGCCTTTTTGCCTTGTACATGAACTACATAATCGGGATTGAACAGATACCTTATATCTGTGTCGCTGACCCGTACTTCATGCACGAGGGCTTCTTGGCAGTCTGCGCAGAGCACCGTGAATACGCGAGGGACTACATCACCGATTTCATGGTCACCAATAAGGACAAGAAGGCGATTCTCATGCCTTATCATCCCCTGTAAGTCATCCGCGCGGATATCCTTCCTTCGATTTCAATCATTCATTTGCACGGTGGAGGCTAATTAATTTGAGGTGTACTTATTTTGCGCAGCGGCGGGCGCGCCGTCCTCATCATCATTTACCCCCGATACTCCCATGCTCTTTACTTGGACTCGTCGAAGAACATGAACAAAAAGGATTACACCCACATCAAGTCTATTCTCGACAGTGCTATCTTTTACTACGGCGTACGGGGTGGAGAGATCAAGGACAAGAAGAAAAGGGACGGCAGGCCCGCTTCGGCCATAAGACCAACTTCTTCTACATCCAGCAACCAAGTGATACTCTTAGTGATGGATTCTATCTCCTACACCACATGCTGGAGTACAGACGGGATCAGCAGAACCTTCGCATGTCACCTAAATCCGGCGATTTGCAATGGGCAAAGAACGTAGGAGATATCTCGGATCATCGACTTCGAGCTAAGTTCTATCACATCCAGCGCGAACTTGCCCAAGTCATCGTGAAGGAGGTCTTCGACAAAACTGGTCTGTTCTACGAGGAAGGGCAAATGTCGCGGAAAAACCTTCGAACACGCGTAGCCGCTCAGCGTCTCGACCTGAAGCCTTTCACTAAGCTCAGGGACTATCTCCCTGACTTGGATGGATGGAACGACATGTTGGACTGATTGACAACGTGTCCGTTTAGTCCATACTTTCTGAATGACGAAACTTTGAGTTATGCACGCCGAAACTTTATTTGTGATGTAATTAAACTGTCCTCCTCAACTAGCGAAGATCAGTGTGGTTAGGGAATTTTTGGTAAGATGAACTTTGTTATTTATGCTTATGATATGTTGCTTCTATTTTTGCCAAGTATGTCTCTTTCTGTTGCTCAACTATGTATGTTGCATATCATCGACTCATGTGACGATGCAGGTGCATAGATCATCGATGACGAAGAAGTGCAACGCCAGGCGTATACGACGAGTGGCCGGAGTGCCAGACCCAGGTGTACCAGTTTCCGGTTACCGAGCGACAGCCAGTAGTTAGTTTAGGTTCAGGCTAATGCGAGAGAGGGATACGAACTCATTTACTGCATAGTTCCGCTCTCACTCATAGTGATAGCTCTTCCCGCGTATATCATTGTTTAGATGGATGACGATTTAGTTGCAAGTAATCGAGACTTGTATCGCTATTTTCGAGATGATGACGAGAGACCACTTTGTGTTGGATGATGATTATGATGATGACATAATTTGATGCTATGATTACATTTGTATGTGTATGATATGCTAAAGATTATTGTATAAAGCCTGTTCAAATACAAAACAAATATGCAAAAAAAAAACAAAAACTAATAGTAGCGAGGGGAATAAAGTTAGCAGCAGCGCGCTCTTACCAGTAGCGCGCCCTAATTAAAAGCGCTGCAGCTATTAGCAGTAGCGCGTTGAACTAAAGCTCGTTGCTACTAGCCATGTATAGCAGTAGCGTGGGGCAACATGTGCTACTGATACATGTTAGCTGTAGCGCCGTATCAGTAGCGCGGGACCCCACGCTACTGATACAGTAAATACCCACGCTATTGCTAGGCTTTTCCCTAGTAGTGAGCAAGCATGTCTTGGCAAAAATCATGACATGTTGTGTTACCCTACACAACATGATCATAGAGGATGAGAGGGAAATGACATGCCCGTTGACTATGAATCTAATGGCAGGCCAGTCATGCCTTGCAGGAACCCAGACTGCATTCAAGCATTTCTTGAGGCGTAACAGAAGATTAAAGACATGGCCTCTCCTCATCAGGTGAAGACGGATCATATTGACCATCATTGGCAGCTAGCTGGGAGAAGGGCTTAACATTGCTTCAAAAATCATTTATTTCCACATTAAAACAAGTTATTCGATCATATTATTTGCTACATTCAGATTATTTGTTGTACTTGGATTATTTGTAGTTTTGTTTAATGGTTTGTTATCTTATTTGTTGAACTAGCGGAGTATCCCGCGCATTTGCGCGGCTAGAATAATAATGTGTTCTTAATTACTTTTTGCTTCTCAAATATGTTTTTATGTTTCTTTTGAAAAATGCATATTATGAAGTTTAACATTTGAAAGGAACTCTATTCACAATAACCTCGTGTTGGCAATCAAAAACCATGTCTATACATTAAATTCAAATACATCTACATAGTCCCTACTGCGGTTGCTGCTACTACTACTATTAATAATAATCATTAATATTATTTTTTAAATGGTTTTATATTTTTCATAATATTTATTGTTTAGCCCACCTTTTCATTATTCAGCAAAAACCTACTGTTTTATTCAAGAATCATACTGATATTTGTTATTTGCTAAAAGTTGAGGTTGTGCAAAACTCATCACAAACAGATCTACCTATTTCAGTGCTCTTGGATCTTAGTGGTTTGTAGATATATCATGCATGATGAATAAAGTTTCAAAAGCCTAACAACATATTGTATGCAGATCATCGGGAAATTTTGATATGTTTCAAGAAATATATTAATGGCCTAGGCCCTTCCAAATTAATAATAGCATCACTTATATTTTAACTTGTCAGAAAAATACTGGTAGATAATTTATTATCTTGACGATCGACAATGGACTTAGGATCTAACATCTTAAAAACATATCTAATATTATATATAAAACATAATTGTATTAGTACATAACAGATTTAGCCATGCAAATACATTGTTCACTCTGCTTGTTACTACTTAATTTTAACTCGGTGTTCAAACCAAGAGAACCTAATTATAACAAAACACATTTCTTTTGGGAGACAGATAACACATTATTAGAAATTAGAAAATATCACATATGTGTAGCTATCATGACGATCCAGATTTGATGAACATACTTATTCAATTCAATATGGCACTATAGTTTGAAAACACATGTCAACATTTTTTTACAGTTATCAGAATAGACAGAGAGACTTCACGAAATATGTATCAAATATTTAAATCTTTTAAATTAACACTACAATTCTCACATTTTTTCACTTGGGTAGGGGTGAGTGTATATGCGTGTATGTGAGCACCTTCGACGTGTTTAAAAAGAAACATATGCATCCATCAAGCCAAGCAAATGGGCCACTCCGTGTATCAAGCCCATTAATTTTCCGTCAAAAAACAATCCATATAAATGACTCAATTTGCTACGTTTGTTAAATGAAGGTGCATTATTCTTTTGTTTTCACTTTTCTTCGCATCGAGACATGCAGCACTTAACACGTGATTGTATTGGACTCGGACAGTAGGTACCGATGCCAGAAGCTCAGACATTTTTGTATTTTCTGGGAAGCTCACACGTAATTTGTATTGGACTCACACGTGACTATACGTGCCCATATGTAGCCTGTTCCGTGCACCCAATTGTGCATTGCATGTACATATTTTGTACGTACACTTTAGCTGATTAATCACAGGTGTCCGCAGTTTAAGAAAATCTTAGTTGTTCGTCTCATCCACGTAATGAACTTTTGAGCCAGTCGACCAAATTGATTATACTTGCCCAAAACAAATTAATTGCCCGTAAAAAAGAACTCAATGCCATCTCCCCTAATACATGTTGACTCTTGACCTGCGTAACAAAAATTAATGCGGTCTCTCATAATACATGTTGACTCTACACCCGAAGGATCTCAGCCGGTGAAATGTCGTAACTTTAGACGACTGATTCTCCAGCGTTGCTTTTCTATCATTTTAATAATATAATAATAGATTAGTTTTTAAAGTGGGATCCATAAAGCTGGCTAGACCCATTTCGGTACATAAGTCGTTATTTATTTTTGCCGGTAATATACATTAGTCAATTAACATACATGCATGTACTGTCGCTATCATCTATGTAGTATTTCTTTAACCTGCAGGCACGCACTGTTTTGTTTTCTTAGTTAGGACGTTTGGGTTCTCTTTGAGTGATTGAGTTGGTATAAAGAAATAATGTAGCGTGCGTGACCAAGACTACAACGTGGGTGACCAAGACTACAGCGTGGGTGACCAAGACTCTGGGGCGTGCTTGCCTTTTTTTTGTTGATTGAAATCGGGCGTTGGAAGTTTAAGCATGTACTATAAGAGGATTCTTTATAGAGGGTGCATTCCCAGGACTCTTGGCAGCGTAGATGAGATCTGTGTTAAGCCTCATATTAAATCTAAGCCATTGAAATCTCATAATTTATCATTGATCCATCTTAACCGTTAATTTTCTATCGTTTTAATAATATAATAGCTAGATAGATAGATAGATAGATAGATAGATTATACTCAATGATTTTTTATCTAAATTGTTTTAAATAGGATAGAAAGAACGTATGACCCAATGATAGATGGGTCGTACATGCCAGGGAAATATAAAGGCCGTATTATGGCGACTGTATGTTTGCACACACCTGCTGCGACCTCCATAGCTCCTTATGGCGGATGACGATCGCCACACGGTGAATCTTCTATAGTTCCTATAAGCTATCACTGAATTTGCATAAAACTTCCTTCTTGAGGAATTGCCAGCCTACAACTTGAAACCTGTAGAAGGGACACATCACCAAGTTCTCCATGTACAGGTCCTTCAATTCGTCCATCGGAGGATCACAAAAAATGAGCAATCACGAGCTCGTGATCCTAGACTTGCTCGTTGGGATTATCCCTTGCTCTACTGCTCGTTGTTGTATGTCTTTGTATTTGTATGAATTGTTGGTTCCTTGGGGGCAGCTTCGGAGCCGCCAGGGGAGAAGGAATCACCGAGTAGAGGAGTCCGGCGCACGGCAACGGCGGCCCGAACCCTTGCCGCCAGAACATGCTTGAACAGGTGAATGTGTGTCGGGCAGGTTGAAATCTTCCCAAACTACCCTCAAAGATCGTATACGGCGCCACAAACTTTTGCTGGGCTCCATAAACTGCTGAGCCAGTTGTAGCAGTATACATCAATCTACACCGTTAGATATCCATGAATGGATGGCTCACATTGATTTAGGGGTGCAACAAAAGAGCTCGTTGGTTTCACTTTCCAAGCAGTTCCTCCCCATTTCCCGATGCCTCCTTTTCCTATATACATATACGATGTGGATGTGCTAGTGGTTGGTTTACGTCATGTATGAATGTGTGTATATGTGTTTGGGTACTATTCTCTTTTCTTTCCGTTGCCGGCATAGAGAATTTGTGAGCTTTATGTATATGTGGACTTTATATAGCCACACACTGCGTAAGTATGGTTGGAGAGCTCCAATTAATGTGTTTTTTACTGGCATGGCATGTAGGGACTTCAATATATCTTTGTTAATAACTTCATCGTTGAAAGTTGATGCACAGTATAAATTTGAAAAGATTGGTTCCAAGACATTGAATGAAGTTGGTTTAAGTGTCTGGTCTTTGGAGGCTTTACTTCCCTATAAAAGAAGTCTACTGATCTCAAGTGACGTATGAATGAAGACTACACGAACATCACCTGACAAAAAACCACCTAAGGGCATCTCGAACATCCGCAAATTTGCTCCGGCATTCGACCGCGGACAGAGAGACCAGTCCATGAACATGGATACCAGAGCCGATCATCCAACACTGTCTGCATACAATTGAAACCACATTTCAACTAATGGGATGACTCATGCAAACACTGCGGTCTTCATTAAGATTCAAACTTAATTTACATAAAAAGGTTGATAACATCTGTTCTAATTGTAGCATTTCCTTCTTTCCCAACCATTGAAGAGTATCCACTACATAGTGACGGCCGTCCAGATTTTGGTTAAGAGATTTATTTTATCCCTTATCTCTTTTTAGTCAAAACAGTGCTATTTTTTCTTCATCCTAAATCAATGTACGGTAACTGGCCAAAGCTGAAGAAATGTGGAACTCTCCGTGATACACTACCATGCAATATGCATCAGCTGTGTTTTTTTTCTTCTTTTTTGCGAAGGTGCTATGGCTTATGTACATCAACAACATGAACTAGGTGGCCCGTGCCGTACGGCGATCTGTGGGTGAGGAGCGATCTGGGAAGTAAATGTTGTAGCCATTTTCAAACAACTATAAACACGCCATCATTGCAGAAGACAGAGCTCCAAATAGGTACGCAGCAAGTGGTCAAGGCGCCTGTGAGGAGGTCCTGTGGTGAATCTAGGAAGAAAATAATGGGTCGGCTCAAAATTAAAGTTTAGTAAACCAAACTCTATTCTTGACCAAAATTTGGATATGTTCAGTAGGATAGTCATTTTCTACTAATCGTGTTGTTTAAACAAGCCCAAAGTTTTGTGAAGTACTTCTTTGAACATGTACTTTTTATCGGAATTGTTCTAGATTTTTTCTAAGTATATGGAATTTTCTTAAAAAATAGGGCTAAACAAATAAACTATATCTCCCAACCATGTTGTCTAAATAAGCTCAATTCTTCCTGGATTAACAATTGACTCCTATTGTTGATTTTCCTATTTGTTCAAAAAAACATGTTTACACTGACCAAGAAGACTCACTGTTTGTTTCTTAGGCCCGACATAGATATTTTCTGTACTAATGTACTCCCTCCGTTCCAAAATAGATGACTCAACTTTTTACTAACTATAGTACAAAGTTAGTACAAAGTTGGGTCATCTATTTTGGAACGGAGGGAGTAGTAGCAAGCAAAGGTCAAATACGGCCAGTTTCTCCTGCATGGCAAACATCCGAGATAGGCGAGTTGGTTCTCTAGCCATTACCCAGCTATTATCTATCTTATAATCCTCCCAGAAGCATATTTTTTCTATTTATGCTCATTGGAGTTGTTCGTTTGTAGATGGGCTAGGTTTAGAGCAGTAGTAAGCACAAAAAGTTTGAGGGTAGGCTTCAGCCGATTGAAACCTCCCTACTAGAATAACCAAGTTGGAGTAGGTGCACACTGCCATGGGGCATTTTGATTTCACCGGCCCTGTTTCAATCGAAGTTGTTGAGAAGTAAAATCGAGAGACAAACGAGAGAGACCGCAAATGAATCGAACCAACCCTTTATTGATGATGATATACACTTATATACAGTCAGAAGGGTCGTCTCCGAGAGACGCAACGGTTAGGGGCGTCATTCCAGGGAACCATCGTGACGGTTGCTAGAAACCTGGGACGAGACGCACGGGGAAAAGGAGCGGGGATTATCCCCTATAACCACAAGGGTTATATTTTTAACACTCCCCCCAATCACCGCTTGATTTTATGATAGTTCATCATCTTATTAAGTCTCCTCAAAAATCCTGTGGGAAAAAATGTGAGGAGAATAGTGTTTGATATGTTGCCAAAACTCCTGCAAACCCAGTGGGAAAAATAAGGAGAAAATGGTGCAATATATAATGGTTACTGTCTCTTTTAACTCAATACGAGAAAACCCATAGAGTTCAGAGGACAATAAATATGTTGTATATACTTTCCTAAAAACCCTGGTGGAGAAAACTGAAAGTATGACATATGATCTCATGTTGATATTACCTCATTAAAAACCTTTATGAGAACCTCTATAGTAAACTCATGAAGGGAAAAAGAGTATAATATGATGCAATGAACAGGAACAATTCAGGAAGATACTCCCCCTGATTTTTGCAAATTTCGAAGCCGTCACACACCAATTCCAAGATCATATATCTGGAATGTAGAAGTTGGTAGAGACTTCATGAACAAATCAGTCATATGGTTTGACTTGCAACATATGCACTATAGCGATATTGCTTATTATGTAACCTATTTGCATGCGGGCAACACAAGAAACATTATCGTTGAGATAATGGTTGGTGGATGTAGCCATGAGGTCTGTTTTGGAGACTCTTCATGAGAGGGCTACCACACCTAGTAGGAACACTAAGCTTGTCTACGATCTGACATGGTGGGGATCTGATCGATGTATCCAATGATATCGGTGTTCACATTTCTGTGAGATTGAAAAACCATGACAAGATGTTTGATGCCTTGGAGATATCGAAAGATATTCTTGAGTACCAACCAATTATGTCTGGTGGATCCAATGGCATTATGGAATGTTGAGTCCCAATCTCTCATTTCCATCATCTCTTGGTCTAAATAGACCTTTCTCTGCGTCTAGAGAATGAACAACCATGAGAGTTATGGATGGATAAGATTTGTCCACAATGAATTTCTCCAATAAATTTTGGATATAGACAACATAGTATACCATAATGTATGAATGAAGGTGCTCAAGTTGTAGTAACGAGCGGTATTTTGGTTTACTCAAACCCTTCATTTTAAACTCCGTCATTTAGATGATTACATGTGTTGTCATTGCAGACATACAAACATGGATAATTATCGTTGTAGGAGTAATCCTTGTGTATAAGGATCTCACTACGTCAGTTGTACCATATGTACCGACAATAATAAGTCGTATGGTGACTTACTGATTTTACACAATGTATGTTGCATTTTGTATTTCGATTCAGAATTGAGATTCCATCGGAAATCAATCATATATGTCTGAATCTAGTGATCCACATGGATATGTGATCACTACATCTATCAACTGCAGAGATAGATGATTTTGTACTGCAATGATATAAGTTATCGGAAAGATATTCCACTTCTAGAGAATAGTTGGGTATCTGCATGAACCCTTATGCTACAATACTTGCTCTTTGTCTCACCACCTCTTTTGTTCTCGATTCTGTTTCCAGAAGAAAACTGTTGTATGTATTGCTTATTAATACCTTCACATTATTTAGCAAGACGATTTCTACCTAGATTATACCCTTTGCTTGAGTTCAGTCCGAGTGTTGTTCACACTTTGCCATGGCCATGGTCTTTGGACCTGAATCATGTGAAAGGTTTTGCAATCTAGTTGAGAAATGTATGTTGACAATTGTAGATTTCTGGTTATATGATTCTCCAGAATCTATATATCAATATATAGTTGATGGAAATATCGTTACCCATGGCGACTGCTCGCGATTTCCCAATGCGATTGAGTCGGGTATTCTGATGTCCCGTTCATTGTGTGCACTATGACCTGGGTTGGTGGAGGTTTCCCATCCACTGGGTGTATACTACCCAATAGGTGTCTTTCAACGCGAAGTTGACTTGCATTTACTGATTCACAGGCCTTGATATCCTTGCTTGCGGGAAGCTAAATCCTGATGTACTTATGCCATACATCTCCCCTTGTTGCTATGAACAGGGAGTAGAGTGAATTTTGTTGGTACCATCACTCTTTCAGGCATATTTTTCAGGATTGTAGGATTGTGTGACACCTTTATAGTCAGTAAATGAATCTGGCAGGTTATTTGCAATGTGTTGCAAATCTTCTGAACGCATGGTTCAGATCTTTGAGTATGTGGATTTGAGGCAGAAAATGTGTTGAACATTCCACTAATTTCCTGGCATTCTTTATGGTACTTGAAATCTCCCCCTAATGCGTGGAAATGTTCCTCATTGAATCAACATACTAGCCTTGAATAACTCCCCATGTGAGGGGCTTGAGGTATTGACGGAAATATAGTTATTCCTCACATAGATCCCAACTATATGTTTAGGGGCCAATGATGTATGCCGGGTGGTGATATCGGTATGCAACCGAATTACCGCAGATAGGAAATACTTGGTAGATATCCACATATCAAAGATAGAGGGGAATAATATTATGCAGTTCTGTCATTAGCGTGTAAAACTCCATGACTCCAACGTAAAGTTGGTAAGTTGCAATTCCAAAGTAAAGATAATGCAATGAGCTTGACTCTTTGGATAGGATTCTACCAAACCATTTTGAGTCTAGAACATTAGGACAAGTTGCTAAATTTCAATCCGAGGGCCATAGAGAAGGCACTCAAGGAGAATTCTGCAATTTTATCCATTCGATTTGCTTGAAATCGATGTCAGGATGAGCCAATGGTTTCATGTGGAAAAATCACACTTGGGACCATCATATAGCACTAGTGCAGAACCGGGCTTTAGCGCCGGTTCGTAAGGGCCTTTAGTGCCGGTTCCACAACCGGCACTAAAGAGTGGGGACTAAAGGTCCCCCCCCTTAGTACCGGTTCATCACGAACCGGCGCTAAAGTGCCACCACGTGGCACGAGCCAGGCCCGGGTGCGTGCAGGACATTAGTACCGGTTGGTGTTTGGGGGTGTTTTGGTATTATTTTTTATTTTTCCTTTAATTTTGTGTTTTCAATTTAATTTAGTGATTATTTTAGTTGTTAAATCATTAGGTGAAAGTACCGCAGATTAGTTTCGACTGGATGCATGTGGATCCTAGCTAAGTGATCAAGTATATGCCATATCCATATTATACTTGATCACCTATAATTAAGTGATCAAGCATAATATGGATATGGCATATACTTGATCACTTAGCTAGGATCCATCCAGCTGAAACTAATCTGCGGTTTCTTTTATAAATGATATAATAACTCATCATCATCATCATATTAATATAAAAACTCTTGCATCATATCATCAACAACAGTAAATTAGCTAGCTAAAAATCATCATAGTCGTCATTACCACTGTTTAATCATCATAGTCATTACCGCTATCTAATCAGCACCAACACTAGCTTAAAGAAAAAACATTCACTTGTACCAGAAGCAAAGATATCATCGAGTTCAACATGGTCATCATATTATAAGCGTTCATAACACCACAAAAGCAAATCACCCTTTGAGATTAAGTTCAGGACGAAGAACACGGACATGAGAGGACAAAAGTACTAAGAGCATGAAGTAGCTAAATCACTCCTGCTGCTCTCTCTCAGGTAAAATAGCATAGAACATGTATAGCTCTCCTGATTCATCATACTGGAGCATGCAGATGAACCTGTCTCCTAATCGTGGGCTGCGCTTCTCATTGCTGCCCCCTAGTACTTCTCTGCTGGGATCGTTAACAATTTTGCTCCAATCTTTCACTATTAAGCATTCATCGCTTTTAGAAATCCTGAATGCACTCATGTGCAATGTAGGATATCTTGGCCGTAAGCTAACCATTGACATGTGACCTTTAGTCTCGATCCACTGAGGCACAACTGTCATCGGGAGTCCCTGTTGAAGAACATCGTATAGTAATTAATATACTTAGCAATGAAAGTTTAGCAAAAAAATAATGTATGCAAAAGATGCACTGAGGACAAATAGTAAAAATCTTACCATCTTTCGTAAATAGATGTGACCGTAGTTCAATACGATCACTATTGGTCGCACGTTTTGAGTACTAACATTTCTAAGTGCAGGAAGAAAATTTGTCTTAACAGTATGAAGATCCTCAAGCCATGAAACATAATGACTTATCTCCTCGCAGTTTAGTTCAGCTCCGGGACAGTAGTAGGTCCTGTCTACCAAGCGCCGGACATGTTTGCTTGAATGGAAATAAGCTGTCAATAGAAATTAGTTGTCAACTATTTTTGAATAAACAATATCAAAGACATAAATATGGTTGAGAAACTCACATAATGGTAGAACTGGAGGCGTCTGCACATCGACCCAGATGTCTCTATTACCTTCAATATCATCTTCCGGACGAATATCAAAGGTGATAACCATATCAGGCTCAAATGCATAAGCCTTGCATAGTGCTTGCCAAGTTTTGCATTCAAAATAGGTGTACGTGTCTGCATTGTATAATTTGACGTTGAAAGTATAACCATGCTCGGTCTTCAGGTAAACTCTCTTTACCTCCATAGTTTCCATAGCACTGAAACCTATCTTATCCAAGACAAAAATTCTTGCATGGCAGGGGATGCGCTAGTAGAATAGTGAAAATTTAAAATTATAAGTTGAAGCAAATGAAGCATATATAAGTCATGCTTAATTACGAAAAAAGACTTGTCGTTGTGACTTACTGTATCCACTTCGAAGGTCTCATCCAGCTTGATGCTGAAGCGCCTATCATCAACAAGGAAATTTCTGTCGCACAGGCCGCGCTGGTCTTCACAGTATTCGCACTTAATGAAATCTTTTTCGTCGTCAGACGACATTTCCTATGTTCATATAGGTGAAACATTAAACACTTACTAGTTCTATTAATTCAACTAATTCAACTACTTCTATTAGTTCAACTAGTTCTATTAATTCAATAATTCAACTAAGCATTTAATAAAAATAAACTTGTTCTATTAATTTTCTTACTAAAATAAAGTAGCTAGTTCTATATAGTAATATTTTAATTAGATCATCAAATCTCAGATATCTAAATTTTCTTACTAAAAATAAACTAGTTCTATTAATTCAACTAATTCAACTAAGAATTTACTAAAAATAAACTAGTTCTATTAATTTTCTTACTAAAATATATAAAGTAGCTATATATATAGTAATATTTTAATTAGATCATCAAATCTCATATACCTAAATTTTCTTACTAAAAATAAACTAGTTCTACTAATTCAACTAATTCAACTAAGCGTTTACTAAAAATAAACTAGTTATATTAATTCAACTAGTTCAAATAATCTCATATACCTAAATTTTCTTACTAAAAATAAACTTGTTCTATTAATTTTCATACTAAAAATAAACTAGTTATATTAATTCAACTAGTTCAAATCTCATATATATACCTAATTAATATCTAGCTAATTCATCTAAAATTGACATTAATATTTAACATCTTTTCCATATAATTCATCAAACATTAACACTCTAACATTCTTATCTACGTAATTTATCTAACATTAAACTAAACAACAGAAAACAGAAAATAAATAAAAACAATATGTGTGTGTGTGTGTACGAGTGGGGGGCAGCGGCGTACGGGCGGCGATGCGACGGGGACGGCGCGACGACGAGCGGCGGGCCGGGGGCGACGACGCGATCGAGACGGCGACGTAGTACAGGGCGGCGGCGATGGGCGGCGGGGGCGACGGCGGTGACGGCGACGACGGGCGGTGGGGGCGACGACGGGCGGTGGGGGCGACGGCGCGCGGCGGGGGCGGCGCGCGATGGGCGACGGCGGCGATGTCGCGCGAAGTAGTTGGAGAAGAAGTGGTGGTCGAAGAAACTGGATTTTTCGTAAGTGCCATATATATAGGAGGGGCCTTTAGTACCGGTTGGAGCAACCAACCGGTACTAAAGGCCAATTTTCGCCAGGCCAAGGGGCGGGAAACTGCCCCTTTAGTACCGGTTGGTGGCTCCAACCGGTACTAAAGGCCCACTCATTAGTTCCGGTTGGAGCCACCAACCGGTATTAATAGTTGTGCGCTGCCACCGGCGGTGCACAATGTTTAGTCCCACCTCGCCGAGCGAAGGGCAGCCGCCCTGGTTTATAAACCCAGCCGCGGCTGCTCCTTCGAACTTCTCTATATAGCAGGCTTTTGGGCCTAACTTCGGCGCGCTGCCCTGTGAGCCTGCTGGCCCTTCTGGGTTGTATTTGCAAACCCTAGGTCTGGCAGGCCCACTGGGCAGCGCCCCAACAATATTTTATATAATTTTCTTCTATTTATTTCTGAGTAGTTTTTTTGCTGTATTTAGTTTCTTTGTGAATATAAAAAAAATTATATAGTTTTTTTCAGAACTGTAAATGACTGAAAAACAGCAAATGATGTAAGAACGTGTTGGTAATTGATGACGTCGCTTTGAATGATGCATACTGAACGCAAAAATAGGCTGGAGTTCAAATAAGTTTAAAAAACATTGAAGTGCCCGTGTAACAGATGAGTTCTCGTCCGAAACCCTGATACTCCGAAAGAGATTGTCCAGTTTGTACACGAGGTGCGTCCAGTTTTCGCCGTGACCCTCTCTACTCTTTTGCACATCCTATGCGGGTGAAATGATGATACCATGCCAAGTTCCAACATTTTCAGAGTTCATTTTGTAGTGATTTTCAATTTCACCGTCATTTAGCTCTCTAAACAAATCGGTAAATGACTGAAAAACAGCAAATGATGTCAGAACGTGTTGGAAATTGATGACGTCGCTTTGAATGATGCATACTGAACGCAAAAATAGGCTGGAGTTCAAATAAGTTTAAAAAACATTGAAGTGCCCGTGTAACAGATGAGTTCTCGTCCGAAACCCTGATACTCCGAAAGAGATTGTCCAGTTTGTACACGAGGTGCGTCCAGTTTTCGCCGTGACCCTCTCTACTCTTTTGCACATGCTATGCGGGTGAAATGATGATACCATGCCAAGTTCCAACATTTTCAGAGTTCATTTTGTAGTGATTTTCAATTTCACCGTCATTTAGCTCTCTAAACAAATCGGTAAATGACTGAAAAACAGCAAATGATGTCAGAACGTGTTGGAAATTGATGACGTCGCTTTGAATGATGCATACTGAACGCAAAAATAGGCTGGAGTTCAAATAAGTTTAAAAAACATTGAAGTGCCCGTGTAACAGATGAGTTCTCGTCCGAAACCCTGATACTCCGAAAGAGATTGTCCAGTTTGTACACGAGGTGCGTCCAGTTTTCGCCGTGACCCTCTCTACTCTTTTGCACATGCTATGCGGGTGAAATGATGATACCATGCCAAGTTCCAACATTTTCAGAGTTCATTTTGTAGTGATTTTCAATTTCACCGTCATTTAGCTCTCTAAACAAATCGGTAAATGACTGAAAAACAGCAAATGATGTCAGAACGTGTTGGAAATTGATGACGTCGCTTTGAATGATGCATACTGAACGCAAAAATAGGCTGGAGTTCAAATAAGTTTAAAAAACATTGAAGTGCCCGTGTAACAGATGAGTTCTCGTCCGAAACCCTGATACTCCGAAAGAGATTGTCCAGTTTGTACACGAGGTGCGTCCAGTTTTCGCCGTGACCCTCTCTACTCTTTTGCACATGCTATGCGGGTGAAATGATGATACCATGCCAAGTTCCAACATTTTCAGAGTTCATTTTGTAGTGATTTTCAATTTCACCGTCATTTAGCTCTCTAAACAAATCGGTAAATGACTGAAAAACAGCAAATGATGTCAGAACGTGTTGGAAATTGATGACGTCGCTTTGAATGATGCATACTGAACGCAAAAATAGGCTGGAGTTCAAATAAGTTTAAAAAACATTGAAGTGCCCGTGTAACAGATGAGTTCTCGTCCGAAACCCTGATACTCCGAAAGAGATTGTCCAGTTTGTACACGAGGTGCGTCCAGTTTTCGCCGTGACCCTCTCTACTCTTTTGCACATGCTATGCGGGTGAAATGATGATACCATGCCAAGTTCCAACATTTTCAGAGTTCATTTTGTAGTGATTTTCAATTTCACCGTCATTTAGCTCTCTAAACAAATCGGTAAATGACTGAAAAACAGCAAATGATGTCAGAACGTGTTGGAAATTGATGACGTCGCTTTGAATGATGCATACTGAACGCAAAAATAGGCTGGAGTTCAAATAAGTTTAAAAAACATTGAAGTGCCCGTGTAACAGATGAGTTCTCGTCCGAAACCCTGATACTCCGAAAGAGATTGTCCAGTTTGTACACGAGGTGCGTCCAGTTTTCGCCGTGACCCTCTCTACTCTTTTGCACATGCTATGCGGGTGAAATGATGATACCATGCCAAGTTCCAACATTTTCAGAGTTCATTTTGTAGTGATTTTCAATTTCACCGTCATTTAGCTCTCTAAACAAATCGGTAAATGACTGAAAAACAGCAAATGATGTCAGAACGTGTTGGAAATTGATGACGTCGCTTTGAATGATGCATACTGAACGCAAAAATAGGCTGGAGTTCAAATAAGTTTAAAAAACATTGAAGTGCCCGTGTAACAGATGAGTTCTCGTCCGAAACCCTGATACTCCGAAAGAGATTGTCCAGTTTGTACACGAGGTGCGTCCAGTTTTCGCCGTGACCCTCTCTACTCTTTTGCACATGCTATGCGGGTGAAATGATGATACCATGCCAAGTTCCAACATTTTCAGAGTTCATTTTGTAGTGATTTTCAATTTCACCGTCATTTAGCTCTCTAAACAAATCGGTAAATGACTGAAAAACAGCAAATGATGTCAGAACGTGTTGGAAATTGATGACGTCGCTTTGAATGATGCATACTGAACGCAAAAATAGGCTGGAGTTCAAATAAGTTTAAAAAACATTGAAGTGCCCGTGTAACAGATGAGTTCTCGTCCGAAACCCTGATACTCCGAAAGAGATTGTCCAGTTTGTACACGAGGTGCGTCCAGTTTTCGCCGTGACCCTCTCTACTCTTTTGCACATGCTATGCGGGTGAAATGATGATACCATGCCAAGTTCCAACATTTTCAGAGTTCATTTTGTAGTGATTTTCAATTTCACCGTCATTTAGCTCTCTAAACAAATCGGTAAATGACTGAAAAACAGCAAATGATGTCAGAACGTGTTGGAAATTGATGACGTCGCTTTGAATGATGCATACTGAACGCAAAAATAGGCTGGAGTTCAAATAAGTTTAAAAAACATTGAAGTGCCCGTGTAACAGATGAGTTCTCGTCCGAAACCCTGATACTCCGAAAGAGATTGTCCAGTTTGTACACGAGGTGCGTCCAGTTTTCGCCGTGACCCTCTCTACTCTTTTGCACATGCTATGCGGGTGAAATGATGATACCATGCCAAGTTCCAACATTTTCAGAGTTCATTTTGTAGTGATTTTCAATTTCACCGTCATTTAGCTCTCTAAACAAATCGGTAAATGACTGAAAAACAGCAAATGATGTCAGAACGTGTTGGAAATTGATGACGTCGCTTTGAATGATGCATACTGAACGCAAAAATAGGCTGGAGTTCAAATAAGTTTAAAAAACATTGAAGTGCCCGTGTAACAGATGAGTTCTCGTCCGAAACCCTGATACTCCGAAAGAGATTGTCCAGTTTGTACACGAGGTGCGTCCAGTTTTCGCCGTGACCCTCTCTACTCTTTTGCACATGCTATGCGGGTGAAATGATGATACCATGCCAAGTTCCAACATTTTCAGAGTTCATTTTGTAGTGATTTTCAATTTCACCGTCATTTAGCTCTCTAAACAAATCGGTAAATGACTGAAAAACAGCAAATGATGTCAGAACGTGTTGGAAATTGATGACGTCGCTTTGAATGATGCATACTGAACGCAAAAATAGGCTGGAGTTCAAATAAGTTTAAAAAACATTGAAGTGCCCGTGTAACAGATGAGTTCTCGTCCGAAACCCTGATACTCCGAAAGAGATTGTCCAGTTTGTACACGAGGTGCGTCCAGTTTTCGCCGTGACCCTCTCTACTCTTTTGCACATGCTATGCGGGTGAAATGATGATACCATGCCAAGTTCCAACATTTTCAGAGTTCATTTTGTAGTGATTTTCAATTTCACCGTCATTTAGCTCTCTAAACAAATCGGTAAATGACTGAAAAACAGCAAATGATGTCAGAACGTGTTGGAAATTGATGACGTCGCTTTGAATGATGCATACTGAACGCAAAAATAGGCTGGAGTTCAAATAAGTTTAAAAAACATTGAAGTGCCCGTGTAACAGATGAGTTCTCGTCCGAAACCCTGATACTCCGAAAGAGATTGTCCAGTTTGTACACGAGGTGCGTCCAGTTTTCGCCGTGACCCTCTCTACTCTTTTGCACATGCTATGCGGGTGAAATGATGATACCATGCCAAGTTCCAACATTTTCAGAGTTCATTTTGTAGTGATTTTCAATTTCACCGTCATTTAGCTCTCTAAACAAATCGGTAAATGACTGAAAAACAGCAAATGATGTCAGAACGTGTTGGAAATTGATGACGTCGCTTTGAATGATGCATACTGAACGCAAAAATAGGCTGGAGTTCAAATAAGTTTAAAAAACATTGAAGTGCCCGTGTAACAGATGAGTTCTCGTCCGAAACCCTGATACTCCGAAAGAGATTGTCCAGTTTGTACACGAGGTGCGTCCAGTTTTCGCCGTGACCCTCTCTACTCTTTTGCACATGCTATGCGGGTGAAATGATGATACCATGCCAAGTTCCAACATTTTCAGAGTTCATTTTGTAGTGATTTTCAATTTCACCGTCATTTAGCTCTCTAAACAAATCGGTAAATGACTGAAAAACAGCAAATGATGTCAGAACGTGTTGGAAATTGATGACGTCGCTTTGAATGATGCATACTGAACGCAAAAATAGGCTGGAGTTCAAATAAGTTTAAAAAACATTGAAGTGCCCGTGTAACAGATGAGTTCTCGTCCGAAACCCTGATACTCCGAAAGAGATTGTCCAGTTTGTACACGAGGTGCGTCCAGTTTTCGCCGTGACCCTCTCTACTCTTTTGCACATGCTATGCGGGTGAAATGATGATACCATGCCAAGTTCCAACATTTTCAGAGTTCATTTTGTAGTGATTTTCAATTTCACCGTCATTTAGCTCTCTAAACAAATCGGTAAATGACTGAAAAACAGCAAATGATGTCAGAACGTGTTGGAAATTGATGACGTCGCTTTGAATGATGCATACTGAACGCAAAAATAGGCTGGAGTTCAAATAAGTTTAAAAAACATTGAAGTGCCCGTGTAACAGATGAGTTCTCGTCCGAAACCCTGATACTCCGAAAGAGATTGTCCAGTTTGTACACGAGGTGCGTCCAGTTTTCGCCGTGACCCTCTCTACTCTTTTGCACATGCTATGCGGGTGAAATGATGATACCATGCCAAGTTCCAACATTTTCAGAGTTCATTTTGTAGTGATTTTCAATTTCACCGTCATTTAGCTCTCTAAACAAATCGGTAAATGACTGAAAAACAGCAAATGATGTCAGAACGTGTTGGAAATTGATGACGTCGCTTTGAATGATGCATACTGAACGCAAAAAATAGGCTGGAGTTCAAATAAGTTTAAAAAACATTGAAGTGCCCGTGTAACAGATGAGTTCTCGTCCGAAACCCTGATACTCCGAAAGAGATTGTCCAGTTTGTACACGAGGTGCGTCCAGTTTTCGCCGTGACCCTCTCTACTCTTTTGCACATGCTATGCGGGTGAAATGATAATACCATGCCAAGTTCCAACATTTTCAGAGTTTATTTTGTAGTGATTTTCAATTTCACCGTCATTTAGCTCTCTAAGCAAATCGGTAAATGACTGAAAAATAGCAAATGGTGTCAGAACGTGTTGGAAATTGATGACGTCGCTTTGAATGATGCATACTGAACGCTAAAAGAGGCTGGAGTTCAAATAAGTTTAAAAAACATTGAAGTGCCCGTGTAACAGATGAGTTCTCGTCTAAAACCCTGATACTCCGAAAGAGATTGTCCAGTTTGTACACGAGGTGCGTCCAGTTTTCGTGACCCTCTCTACTCTTTTGCATATGCTATGCGGGTGAAATGATGATACCATGCCAAGTTCCAACATTTTCAGAGTTCTTTTTGTAGTGATTTTCAATTTCACCGTCATTTAGCTCTCTAAACAAATCGGTAAATGACTGAAAAACAGCAAATGATGTCAGAACGTGTTGGAAATTGATGACGTCGCCTTGAATGATGCATACTGAACGCAAAAATAGGCTGGAGTTCAAATAAGTTTAAAAAACATTGAAGTGCCCGTGTAACAGATGAGTTCTCGTCTAAAACCCTGATACTCCGAAAGAGATTGTCCAGTTTGTACACGAGGTGCGTCCAGTTTTTGCTGTGACCCTCTCTACTCTTTTGCACATGCTATGCGGGTGAAATGATGATACCATGCCAAGTTCCAACATTTTCAGAGTTCATTTTGTAGCCATGCCAAGTTCCAGTTTGTACGCGAGGTGCGTCCAGTTTGTACACGAGATGATTATCATAAAAAATACATTGATTATCAATGATCTTTTTGTGTACAATCTGAATTGTCAATATGAGTTCTCAACGGTTTGGAAACCGGCAAAGACTCATATTGTGACCACAAATTCTACACATAGAGTTCAATGAAGACCAAGTGCTTGTGATAGTTTGAGAAGTAACATATTTAAGGTGGTAAAAATCTTGCTAGGGGTGCGAGGTGGGACTAAAAACAGCCTGCCACAACCTCTTTACTACCGGTTCGTGCCACGAACCGGTACTAAAGGTGCTGGCCGGGCCCGATTCTCTTTAGTACCGGTTCATGGCATGAACCGGTACTAAAGGTTCGCCCCGAACCGGTACTAAAGATCTCCTCCCGCCTAGCCGTTTGAATTGGCACTAATGGACACATTAGTGCCGGCTCAAATGCAAACCGGCACTAATGTGTCTCACATTTGACCCTTTTTCTACTAGTGTAGATGTGTCTTTTAGAACCATGAAACACCTGAATAGTCTAGTCAATGGATGGGAACAGCCACTTACCTCAACTTGATGCATTCAAGGAGTCTGAGTGGTTCAGCGTAGACTTCAAGGTGTGCAAGCTTTAAAATTTGCCTCCCTGTGTCACATGTAGTGCACACAAAATCCAAATATTATTAGAATTTAGCATCATAATAATCATAAACCATTTGAATTGCTGATAGTTTCAGTTTCAACCCAATGTCAATGATGACCAAAGCAGGAATGCCAAGTTTTTCATGCAAAAGACACTCTGGAAAACTATACCGTAAGCAACATGTGCTACGGCTTTGTAGATGTGTAGTACAACCCAGATGATGCCTAGAGAATGTGCTTGCCATATCCGTTGCATATGGTAAAGAGAAGTTATTTCTCTTTGTTGTCATCATAAGTTTCGCCATGGAAACTATTTTGACGGATACCTTCATAGTTTAGTAGTGTACGAGTTAAACATGGGAAGCAATAAAGCATCCCGACGTTACTCGAGTACCTACAGGGATAGTAAATATGACTCGAGTTGAGCCAACAAATACCTCATCGCGTCCAGCGATTTAAATATCTCCTTTCTCTCAATGAGAGTGAAAACATTGGACTTCCGTGAGTATAAATTTTGTGGTGCATATGTCCACAAGGCACATACCATTTTTCATCAGATTGACTCCCGTAGAAATCTATATATAGACATGAAGATTCTCAATATGAAAATCACTGTCAGATATATAGAATACATACAAAAGTATTTGTATCAAAGTGCTGATACAATATATTGTGATATACAATATATGATGACAACAATAATCATGTTCTTATTAGAACATCATAAATGGACATAAATAAATAGATCATTAAGGAGACTAAGGGACTAAATGTATAGTCTCCAAACATGTCGGTTGATGCATATTCAACCATCATGCTCCCCATGCTCAGAGGCAATGGCGGAGGACGAAAAAAAATAAGGTGGGGCGAACTCTGAAGCATAATTTTTTTAATGCAAAATCCACATAGATAACACACGCCGACAGACAGTGTAGACTTAAATGATCCTAGGCAGAATAACCAAATACAAAGATAAACATGTTTCTCTAAATAAAAGAACAACCTAAAACATACCGATTAAAAATGAAGCTTTAATGCCGCCTAAAAAACCCAGGCAATGGCCGTGCCCTGCCCTTCTTTTGAAAGTCTTCTTTAGTTTTACCAGATCAAGTGTTTTGAATATCCCACGCTCAATGTAACACACCATCAATAAGAACAGAGAAAAGGCAACCATCCATCTCTTCTTTGATTGCTTTGGTGACCGCCATTGCGCAATGCTTAGCAAGTTGTTTTTGAATGGTTCCGGAAGTCATTTTTGGCAGTTTTAGGACATAGTTCATCAAATGCAAGCTTCACTTCCGGGTTCCTTTCTTTGACCCAATCAAGTAAGGGCGTGTTCGGTAACCCTCCACAACCTCAACCTCCACAACCCAAAACCAGCAGCCAGCTTCTCGTTAAAAAGCCTGGAGTTAGACATACGTTCGCCTCGACAGCTTCTACTTCTGGTCGCTAAAGCTGGCTGAAAGCCAGTTTACGTGACTGGCCCATTAGTGCTGCAGCCCATTTATGCCACTTGCCCATAAAGGGATGAGGTCACGAAGAGACGAGGGGAGGAAACAGAGCGAACCGGTATCTTGCAATTCACTTGGCGGTGGCATTACACTGTAATATTCGACAACTCCAGCTTCCCTGTTTTGGTGGAGCACCGATTTCGCAGCTCCTCGACTCCTCACATTTTGTACTGAGAAAATAGCCAGCTTCTCTTAGGAAACTCGAGGAGTTTGACCGTTCGGTTCAACTCTGGACGTGGAGTCGGAGGAGCCAGGAGCTGGACAGCTCCCGAACACGCCCTAAGTCTAAAAAATTCCCCTTGTTCAAAGAAGTGGATTCATCATGTCCACGAAATGGTTCGCCTTGTCTAGATAACTTACAATGCCCAAAAATGTATTCACACGAGTTTCCTACTTCCCTAGTGAACCTTCCATGAACAGAATGTGGCAGGTGTGGAATTTGCATTCTCTCCTTCCACAGAATCTGTAACTTGTTCAGCAGGTGCTTCATCTTGATGAACAGAATGTGTCGTACCATTGCGACTTTCACGGGTACTTGGGTTTGAGCTACTGCGACTACCAACAGACTCAAAATATCTTGTCAAATCTGCAAGCCATCACACAAACTGTCACTAAAATCAC